>NW_023411833.1:0-8249 GCF_903995425.1 Onychomys torridus | reverse complement strand
AACCAGTAATTAGCCAGTCACAATAAACCTTTATCTTAAGGGTTAAGAAAAACATGTCCATTTAAAAAATAGGTCATGGAGGGGACGGAGAGATGGCTCAGTGGTTAAGAGCACTATCTGTGCTCTTGGACAACTTGGTCCAATTCCCAACACGCACATGGTGGTTCAAAAATGGGGCACAAATGCACGTGCAGGCAAAATACTCATCATATTGAAAAGGTTATGGGGCTAGGACGAGACCTGAGTACTAGAGTCCTGGGTTCCAGCCCCAGCACTGTGGGGGTGCAGGGAGGGACAGGGCACTGTAGAGTTTAATAGACTAATCAGTTAATGTCCGTCCCATCCCCAACTAAAGCCTCATAGATTCAATGCATCAAAGGAGAACACGGGCCTGGAGAGTCCCTACTGTCTAGTACTGCCGGGCAGTGAGCTCCTCCTCCGTTCTGTGATACAGGCACCTGACTCTACCTGCCACCCACCAAGACCTGTGATCAGAGCGGAGCCAACCCCAGCCTCATTAAAGTCACCATTGGGACGGAAAAACGGCTCAGCAGGTAAAAGTACTTGTTGCTAAGTCGGATAACCTGAGTTTGATTCCCCAGACCCCACAGGGTGGATGGAGAGACCCGACTCCTGCAGGTTGTCCTGTCTGAACTCCACACAATATCAACAAAAATAAATAAAAGTGTAATAATAAAAAATTAAAACAAATGGTAAGGGTAAACTGTCTCCTGCCTTCCTCGGTCGCAGAAGACAGGCTTAACTCCAGTATTTCCCACGGTGACCAGAGGGACTGGAAAAGGGCGTCTGGACATGCGCAAACTTGTGGTGGTGGGCGTGACCCACAGACCCCGCCCCAGGAACCGCCCCCCCCGCTCCGATCCGCATGCGCAGTGGCTATGTCCCAGGACGGGAGTCTAGATCAGGCAGTCTCTCTCTCTCTCTCTCTCTCTCTCTCTCTCTCTCTCTCTCTCTCTCTCTCTCTCTGTGTGTGTGTGTGTGTGTGTGTGTGTCTATTTCTCTAATTTTATCGATGTCCCAGCTGAGGATGTTACTACCCTGGGCCTCCACATGCTAAGATGGCACTCTACCAGTGAGCCATAGCCCAGCTCCAAAAGACAGAGCTCCCTTCACCTCTGCCTTTTCTGTGTAGCCCTGGCTGGAACTCTGTCTGTAGACCAGGCTGTCCTCAAGTCACAGAGATCTACCTGGCTCTGCCTCCCAAGTGCTGGGATTAAAGGTGTGCGCCACCACTGCTGGCCAACGACAGATCTTAATGAAACCTTTTAGTTTTTTTCCAGACAGGGTTTCTCTGTGTAGTTTCGGTGCCTGTCCTGGAACTCACTTGGTAGCCCAGGCTGGCCTCAAACTCACAGAGATCCACCTGGCTCTGCCTCCCGAGTGCTGGGATTTAAGGCGTGTGCCACCTCCGCCCGGCTAATGAAACCTTGTAAATGTCTCTTACTAAACCAGCTCTTACTAAAACTTCTACCAAGCTAAGGACTAGAAAGAAGAGCATCAACACCCTTTTCTCTTTGTTGTCTCTACTCCTTTTGACCGTTACTGTCTGTATTAGCCACTTGGCTGTTGCTGTGGTAAATTGCCATGATCAAGGCAATTTATAGAAGAAAGAGGTTATTTCTGCTTATAGAGGGAAGAGTCCATCATGAGGGGGAGGTGACAGCAAGTAGCAGGCTTAGTGGCTTGAGCAGGAAGTTGAGAGCTTACATCTTCAATCACAAGCAAGAGGCAGAGCTTGAGAACTTGGAATGGGACAAGACTTTGTAATCCCACACTCCACCCCCAGTCACACACTTTGTCCAGCAAGGCTGCCCCCACCTGAACCTACCCAAACAGGGCCACTGACTGGGAACCAAATGTTCAAGTGCCCAGGACGATGGGGGACATTTCACATTCTGTTATGCAGACCAATACAACTGAAAGATTTCAGTCCCCGTGCGTGGTATTATATGAGACTATGAAGGAAGCTGTAATCTGCAGTGCCCAGAAAGAGAACTGTACATAGGTCAGACATCCTACAGGCCTGACTGGCTGATCTTTAGCCCCCTAAACAGCCACTTACTGCCATCTCTGTGTTTGATTAGCAATCTTGTGACTAGCAGTTAAAATCCTCTTTGGAGTATACAAATACTAGTTTCAGCCCCACCTGGCCACCCTGCTGTTGAGGTAGCCTCTTAGAATCGTCATTCATCTGTGTAGTTCTGCCGTCCATTGATCTGTCTGTTTGTCCATCTGAACCCTGTCATACCCTTCACCTCCACAGCCTCGGTGGTCTCAACAGTCCTGCACCTTGAGCTGGGAGCTCCACCGGCCCTGAGCTCAGCCCAGCTTGGGCCCTGCAGCTCCAGCAGACCTCCAGTAGGGTTTCATTATCTTCTTCCCACAGAGATGTTCTCTGCCTCCCTATCAGCCTTCTGCTTGCCTCTCATTTGATGTCTCTCAAATGCCTTGGGCTCAGCTATGACCTCTTTAACCCTCTGTGGGCATTCTGTAACTGAAATGTACACACATATAGATTTACTGTGCGCTGTTTGCTGTGTGACTGAAAGTTAATGTTAGTAGTGAAGATTGGCATAACGGAGCTTGTGTTTCGGGCTGGGGAGATAGCTTCGTTGGTACTTGGCGAATTGCTGCCAATAAAACTGGCACAGCTTGTGAATTTAATATTCAACGAGTTCTGACAGCCTGGAAAGGCATAATGTGTCCATGTTTGCTTCTGTTTTATAACACAACGGCAGGTGTGTTGCTGTGACTGTGAGACCAGCCTGCACTATGTGATACCTTTCAGACCAGTCCACACTTCAGCCTGAGATCCTGTCTCCTTCTTACTTTTTCTAATTAAAAGTGTGTAGAGTCTAAGCTGGGCATGACGAGGTTTTAGTCCTAGCACTTAGGAGGCAGAGGCAGCCGGATTTATGTGAGTTCAAGGCAAGCCTGGTCTACAAAGTAAGTTCCAGGACAGCCAGGAATGCAGAAAAACTCAATGTTGAAAAACAAAAAAATGAGACAAAAATAAAATAAAAATGTGTATCTGGTGTCCTCAGAGGTCAGAACCCTCAGATCCCCTAAGACTGGAGTTATGGGAGGCTCTGAGCCACCGTGTGGATGCAGAAAACTGAACTTGGGTCTTTCGGAAAAGCAGCCCATGCTCATAACTGCTGAGGCATCTCTGCAGCACTGCCTCCCTCCCATGGAAGGTTAAACTCTCCCACTCTCACACCTGAATTCACGCTCCAGTTCTCTGAGAAGGGCAAACAGGTGTCTTCCCATCAAAGGGCTATTTATCAACAAGGCCCTTACATTCAGGGATGAGGGAGAGAACAAACACAGAGGTCTAAGTCAGCCACACAGTGGCTCAAGGTCAAACTCATCAGCTCCCTCTGAGTCACGTCCAAGTGTGTGCAGATGTGTCCAAAACGACGAGACTAAACCTCAGCCAATTAAAAGTCTACTAATGTAACTGCTGCCCGTTTAACCAATTATGTCGCTGTCCCCGAAACTCCCCTTAGCTGTGCTTAAAAGGAGCCTGCACGTCCCTCTCGGGGTCATCGCCTTTTTGTATAGGTAAAGGACTCCACATGCATGTGGTATAATAAAGGCTCTGTTCTTACATACTATTGGAGTCTGGTGTCTTTCTTCAGCATCTCCCCGGACCCTACATCCCTTACTTGGGTTTGGTAAAGACAGTGTAGTGCACCATTCCTCTTGGGTGTGGTTCATCCTTTTCCTGAGCACCTAGCAACTCTCACACTTAAATCTTATGTTAAAATCCCTTTCATAAGCTCAGCCTCCCCATCAAATTGGCTCCTCCTGAAGCTCTTTCTGCAGTAAAGTCAAGGATCCAGCTTCACCTGTGAAGGTCTCTGAATCATCTAACCAGTCTGCTTCATCTATGGCTCTGGCTTTTGAAGACCCTGGGATGGATAGCAACAGTAACACCTGCAGCTTTAACTCAGGTTGATTATCCTGAACACAGACACCAGCATTCTGTGTGTGGGGTGTGTGTGTGGGATGGTCCTGCTTACCACTGTTTCAAGAGTCTGTTGACACTCAGAATTCTAACAGTAATTGTTTCTTTTTTCTTTTTTTTTTTTTTTTCCCCGAGACAGGGTTTCCCTGTGTAGCTCTGTGCCTTTCCTGGAACTCACTCTGTAGCCAGGGCTGGCCTCGAACTCACAGAGATCCGCCTGGCTCTGCATCCTGAGTGCTAGGATTACAGGCGTGTGCCATCACCACCCGGTCAGTAATTATTTCTTTTGAGACATAGTCTAATAACACCCAAGCTGGCTTTGAGTTCACTATGGCCTTGAACTCCTGATTCTCCTGTTTCCATTTTCTAAGGGATGACAGGTGTATGCCACTATGTCTGGGACGTCTGGCCACCAGTTTTTCAGGCAAACACTTGATAGATGCTCTGAATTTCCTGCCAAGACCCTACAGTCTCTTTCCGACTCACAAGCAGAAGCCTGGGAGTGCATTCTAAGCAGGCTCACTCCTTTCCCTACCCCATTTGTAAATGGGGAACTAGGTTTCTGTCCGCCACACATCTGCCACACAGCTTCCTGAGAATAGGCAGCAAAAGTCCCTGGGGGGCAGGTGTCTATGGGGCATCTAGAGAATCCTCCTGCCTCTGCCTCAGTGGGGATTACAAGATGAGAAAAAACCATTTCCTAAGAACTTGGGTACTGGCATTACAGGTACATCACTACTTCACAGCCTTTGTAAGGACTTATTTATGGGTTATGAGTGTTTCGTGTTGTGGGGTACCCACCAGAGAAGACTGCTCAGACCTGGGCTTAAGTCAATAGAAAGTATTTATTAACCATCCAGTGATTGATTACACTGGGTGTTTAGGATCCAAGGGTAGCCCCAAACTTTTATTTCTCAGGATGAGCTTTTATAAGTACAAAAAACATATCTTGGGTTGACATACTTCAGTTAACAAGAACAGTTAGCCAGAAACAGAACTACAGAAGAAAAAAAAAGAAAAAAAAAAGGCAATGTTAGTACATTTAGAGACTTCCTCTGAACTATGGACTTTTTTTTTTTTTTTCCTGAGACAGGGTTTCTCTGTGAAACAGTCCTGGCTGTCCTGAAACTCACGCTGTAGACCAGGTGGTCTCGAAATCAGAGAGATCTGCCTGCCTCTGCCTCCCGAGTGCTGGGATGCACAGTGGAATCAAGTGTTCTTTATTGTTAGCATTTTCTCTAGTTCCTGTAGTTTGAGGGTTTTTTGTTTGTTTGTTTTTGTTTTTGTTTTTGGAGACAGGGTTTCTCTGTGTAGCTTTGCACCTTTCCTGGATCTCTCATCGTAGACCAGGTTGGCCGCGAACTCACAGAGATCCGCCTGGCTCTGCCTCCTGAGTGCTGGGATTAAAGTATGTGCCACCACTGCCCGGCTTAGTTTGAGAATTTTTACTGTTGTACAGTCTGTGTGTGAAGTTTCTGGAGGTCAGGGGACAACTTTTGAGAGTCAGTTCTCTCCTTCCACCCTGGGTGGGATTGAACTCGACTCGTCAGTGTTTCGCACTTTTACTACTGAGCCGTCTTGCTGGCCTCCATAAGGCTTTTCATTTCTTCACTTTCCCTGTATACTGGGGAAGTGGGAAGGAGCCGCGGAGAAGAGAGGAGTCTTTCTTTCATCTTTCCACATCATCAATCCACAGCTTTTGTAAAACCCTGCTTAATTTCAAAAAGCCTTAACCCTCTATAATGAAGTTGTTATGTTATTCAGTAATCTTCCCCCACCCACAATTTCCTTTTTTCTTTTCCAGGCGGGGTGGGGGGGTGTTCAAGACAGGTTTCTCGGTGTAGCTTTACGCCTGTCCTGGATCTCACTCTAAAGGCGTGTGCCACCACCGCCTGGCTACTCACAATTATCAAGGTCACGGCTATGCTTTATGACGATGAATGTTTAGAATATGTCCTGGAAATAAGTTTAAAGGTCCTACTCTAATCATTTTTTTTTTTTTTTTTTTTTTTTAGGACAGACGTATTAGGCTGCAGAAACGGCTCATTATTAAGAAGGCTTTTGGTGTGTTACAGAGCCCTCGGGCTGAGGTCCCGGAACCCGCATGCTTGTCGCCCACAACCGCCTGTAACTCTGGTTCCAAGTGATCTGACTTCTCTTCTGACCTCTGTGGGCTCCAGCACCCACACGTTGCACATGCACCGGCCACACACGATTTTATATATTATATATATAATATATATAATTATATATAAAACAGATCTATCAATCGTCATTCTTACTCCTCAAAGTAAGAATGTGGTCCTCTTGGAATTTCTGTCTCGACTCCAATTACCTTTACTAGCTCAAATAAGGAAGTTAAAGCACCCTTTCCATATTAAAACTGCGTTTTCCGAGCCGTGGGTCGTCCCCTCCCAAGCTCCGGACAGCTAGGTCGCAGCTGCTCCGGGGAAGGGCGTTGGGCCGGTCGCCGCGGGCTTCCGCGTCCTTGATCCGCCTGTGGAGCGGGCTAAGTAGTCTGCGACCCCGCCTTTCCCCCAATTTCGAGATCGAAAAGAGGAAGTTAAAAAAAACAACCCAAAACAACAAAGGAAAACAAAGTTGGGCGGGGCGGCACAGGCCCGCAATCCTAGTACTAGGGCAGCAGAGACAGGAGGATTGCAGCGAGTTCGAGGCCTTGACTGAGCTATAGGTAGTTCCCGCCTCAAAAAAAAACAACCCAAAAACCCAAACCCAAGCAATTATCCACCCTACCAACAAAAATCCCTGAAAACAACAAATCCTCAAAATGCCCGGATGTAGAAGGCCGGGAGGAAGTGGGGTGGGGGTGGGGTGGCGTGGCGTGACGGCCTCGACGCGCATGCGCGTCTCGAGGGCGTAGCCCGAAGCAACCGGCGGAGCGCGAATGTCGAGTGGCGATTGGACGAGAGGAGAGCCCGCCCCTCCGCGCTGATGCTTGTGCGCAGGCTCCGCGCTAGGTTCGGGTACTTTCGACGCTGACGTCGGCACTCTGTTCAGTTGGCGTCCGGACTTCGGAGGTGGAGGTGCCCGCGCCCTTAGGTCTGTCCAGGCGAGAATCCCGCCGCCCTCGGTCTCCGGTCCGAGAGGAAGGTGTCCGCTAGGCTTTCCTCGCGAACGCGTCCTCGGTGTAAAGTGAGTCGGGCGGCGCGGTCGGGGGAGGGGGACGGGCTCGGCTCGCCCTTGTGTCTTCGCGCACGCGCTGCGCGCTCCCGCCTCCGGGCTTGACCCTTGCCCCCGGCCGTAGTTCCTAGGCGCCGTGGCGTTTGCGGAAGGAGCGGGTTCCGGGAAGGCAGCCATGTCCTCGGCCGCCGTGTCCAAGTACGTGAACGACATGTGGCCCGGCTCCCCGCAGGAGAAAGCGTCGCCGTCCGCGTCGGGCTCGGGCCGCTCCAGCCGCCTGTCGTCGCGCTCCCGCAGCCGCTCTCCGTCGCGCAGCTCCGGCCCCGACTCGCGCAGCTCCGGCCGCTCGTCGTCGCGCAGCCGCAGCCGGCCGCGGCGGAGCAGGCGGTCGCTGCTACCGAGACGGCTGCTCCGGGCGGCGGCGGAGGCACTACCCGTCGCCGTCTCCCTGCGGCTCCCGGAGCAGGTCGCGCTCCCGCGGGAGGTCGCATCACAGGAGGGCGTACGGCGCGATCACGCGCGGGCGGCGCTTCTACGGCTTCGGCCGCACGGGCTACCCCGAGGATCGCCCCAGGTGGAGGTCCAGGAGCAGGTCGCGCAGCAGGAGCAGGACCCCCTTTCGCCTGACCGAGAAAGGTGGGTCTCGGGGTCGGTCGCCCCCTGGGGTGGTCCTGGCCGGGACCTCTGAACAGGCTGGGTGGACTGACGGCACCGCTCCGCGGAGGGCGCTCTTCCTGCCGGTTGACTTTGGGGCCAGGAATCTTGGGATTTCCTGGCGGGAAAGGGGAGAGTTAATTCCGCTGGTGAGTGGGTAGGACGCACATTCCAGTCCCGGTGTGGTGGTCTGGTAATTAAACGCCACTTAATGGCCTTGCAGGCGCAAAGGAGCCTCACTATCTGTCTAGCCGGCAGTTTCAATACAGCCTTTAACGTGTTAATTACTTAAAGTGGGAAGAACTCAACTTTTTTTTTTTTTTTAATGCGATTTACTGGGGGGGGGGGGGGGACCCTGAATTTTGCCTGCTTTTCCTTTTTCTGTCAGGTGATTTGGTGATTTAATATTTTAAAATAGTGAAGTTTGAGCATGAGTGCTGACAGTGTGTCAATATTTGGTAGT
>NW_023411832.1:0-4083 GCF_903995425.1 Onychomys torridus | reverse complement strand
ACTGTCCCATAAGTTTGGGTATGTGGTGTATTCATTTTCATTGATCTCTAGGAAGTATTTAATTTCTTTCTTTATTTCTTCCTTAACCCATTGTGATTCAGTTGAGTGTTATTCAGTTTCCCTGAGATTGTAGGATTTCTGTAGTATTTGTTTGTTTGTTTGTTTGTTTGTTTTGAAATCTAACTTTAAACCATGGTTGTCTGATAGAACATAGGAGATTATTCCAATTGTTTTGTATCTGTTGAGATTTGCTTTGTGGCCAAGTATGTGGTCGATTTTAGAGAAGGTTCCATGGGGTGCTGAAAAGAAGATATATTGTTTTTTGTTTGGGTAGAATGTTCTGTAGATATTGATTAAGTCCATTTGAGCCATAACATCAGTTAAGACCATTATGTCTCTGTTAAGTTTCATTTGACTGATCTGTCCAGAGGTGAAAGTGGTTGTTGAAGTCTCCCACTATTAATGTGTGGGGTTTTATATGTGATTTAAACTTTAGTAATGTTTCTTTTGCATATGTGGGTGCCCTTCTGTTTGGGGCATAAATGTTCAGAATTGAAACTTCATCTTGGTGGATCTTTCCTGTGATGAGTATGTAATATCCTTCATCACCTCTTTTGATTGATTTTAGTTTGAAGTCTATTTTGATGGATATTAGGATGGCTACACCAGCTTGCTTCTTAAGTCCATTTGATTGGAAAGGCTTTTCCTAGCCTTTTATTCTTAGGTGGTGTCTGTCTTTGAATTTGAGGTGTGTTTCTTGTATGCAGCAGAAAGATGGGTCCTATTTTTGTATTCATTCTGTTAGTCTGTGTCTTTTTATAGGTGAATTAAGTCCATTGATATTAAGGGATATTAATGACCAGTGATTGTTTGTTCCTGTTATTATTTTTATTTTTTGGTGGTAGTGTGTGTGTACTTCTGTTCTTTTGGGTTTACTGCTGTGGTCTTATCTATTGCCTGTGTTTTCTTGGGTGTATCTGCCTGGCTAAGGTTGGAATTTTCCTTCTAGTGCTTTCTGTAGGGCTGGGTTTGTGGATAACTATTGCTTAAATCTGGTTTTGACTTGGAAGGTCTTGTTCACTCCATCTATGATGACTGAAAGTTTTGCTTGGTATATTAGTCTAGGCTGGCATCCATGGTCTCTTAGTGTCTGCATTATATCTGTCCAGGTCCTTCTGGCTTTCAAAGTCTCCATTGAGAAGTTGGGTGTTATTCTGATGGATTTCCCTTTATAAGTCACTTGGCCTTTTTCCTTTGCTTCCCTTAATATTCTTGCTTTATTCTGTATGTGTGGTTGTTTAGTTATTATGTGGCAAGGGGATTTTTTGGGGGTCTAATCTGTTTGGTGTTCTATAGGCTTCTTGTATCTTCATAGGCATTTCCTTCTTTAAAGTGGGAAAGTTTTCTTCTATGATCTTGTTAAATATATTTTTGTGCCTTTGAGTTGGTATTCTTCTCCTTCCTCTATCCCTATTATTCATAAGTTTGGTCTTTTCTTGTTGTCCCAAATTTCTTGGACATTTTGGGTCATGACTTGTTGTTTTCTTTGACTGATGAATCTATAACTTCTAACGTATCTTCAACACCAGAAATCCTCTCTTCTATCTCTTGCATTCTGTTGATTATACTGGCATCTGAAGTTTCTGTTTGTTTACTCAGATTTTTCTATTTCCAGCATTCCTTCTGCTAGTGACTTCTTCATTTTTTCTATTTCCCTCTTCAGGTCTTCGACTGTTTCCCTTGCTTTTTCATGATTTTCTTTCAGGGCCTTATTGTTTTCTTCTGCCTTAATTGTCCTTTCCTCTAGTCTTTTATAGTGTTCTTCCCATTTTTTGTTTGTCTGTTCCTTCACTTTATTTTTGATTTCTTCTATATAAGGCTCTAACCTCTTCATAATGTTACTTATAAGGTTGTTTTCTTCTTCTTCTTCTTCTTCTTCTTCTTCTTCTTCTTCTTCTTCTTCTTCTTCTTCTTCTTTCTTTCATTCTGTGATGTTCAGGTCTAGCTTTTGGAGAAGGGCTAGGTTCTGGTGATGCTGTGTTGATCTTTATTTTGTTGTATGTACTTCTGCTTTGATGTCTGCCCATCTCCTTGTGGGTTTGTTCTTGGTCTTATCAGTGTACTTGGTTCAGACAGAGCTGACAGATTTTGGGAGCCTCTCTCTGGTCCAGATGGAAGCTCTCTACTGGATGGGAGCTCTGGTCCAGATGTGAGTGCTGGCCAGATAGGAGCTGTAGGGCTGGACTCTGAGTCTCAGAAAGTCCCTGGATTCTCCTTATCTTGTCCATATGGGAGCTCCTCTTGTCCAGATGGGAGTTCCAAGATAGGATGGAAGCTCAGGTCCAGATGGGAGTTCCAGGGTGGATGAGAGTTGGGGGCTGGTCTCTGAGTCACAGAAGTGGCTGGTGTCTCAGGCAGATGGGTGTGGGGGCAGGGTGTGGAGACTGCAGGGTCTGCCTGCAGTCTTGGAAAAGGGGAGCCTTCCCGCAGGGCCTGAGGAATGGCCAGAAACTGGGTCCAAGTAGGGCAGGTCCTCCTGGGATGGCTGGTGTCCAGGGGTGGGTCCCAGAGGTGGTTGCCTCACTGACTACAACCCCAGGCACTCACCTCTGGTCCAGATGTGAGTTCTAGGGCAAGATGGAAGCTGGGGGCTGGTTTCTAAGTCTCAGAAGTGGCTGGAGTCTCCAGCAGGTGGGTGTGGGGGCAGGTTATGGAAGTTGTAGGGTTCACCAGAGGGTCTTGGGGAGGGGGAACCTTCCTGGTGGGGATGGGGGGTCCTGCCATATGGCCAGAACCTGGGGTACAGTTGGGCAGGTCTTCTCCGGAGTGGCTGGTGCCCTGGGCTGTGACCCAGTTGTGGGCCTCTCTGGGTGTGACCCCAGGCACTTTACTCTGGTCCAGGTGGGAGTTCCAGGGCAGGATGGAAGCTGGGGGGCCTGGTCTCTGAGTCTCAGGAAGTTGCTGGGGTCTCAGGCAAATGGGTGTGGAGGCAAGGTGTGGAGTCTACAGGATCTGCCTGCAGTCTTAGAAAATGGGAGCCTTCCCGCATGGCCCACCAAATGGCGGGAATCTCCCTATGTCCATTCTTAAGTTACTGCCTATTTGATATTGACAGCTGTGTCCATATTGCAACACAAAAATTTCAGCCATATATGGAGCTCTGCTCCATTCTCTGGATCCATCTGATAGATCTGTTTAGAGTCACCTGCTCAAGCGATAGATCCACATTGTTCATCGTGGATTATGGGCATAGAGAGACCATATCATTGTAGACAGTGTTCCAGGTTATTCAGGGTTTTGTGCTAATGTTTGGTTGTTTACAGCCTTTTTAATTAAAAATCTCTCACAAGATTGAAGCAAATGTGATTTATATAAAACAAAGACCTAAGTTGTGAACAGTTAAAATCTGTTCATGTGGTGATTGTAAGTATACACTGCATAAAATGCACTAACTGTTGCACTCTAGATCTCTTGAATGTATTTCTGCCTAATTGAACTCATATAAAGGGGTGTTTTTCTTCTGGTGTTTCACCTAGTTAAATAGTATCATACAATCCTGGTTTAAGCATATCTCCAAGAAAAGAACTGACTTTCTTTTCTGGTACATATGAGAACCAACTTATACTTCCTACATTTTCATGTGTACATGCTCTGGGATGTGGCTGTCCAGTCACTGCTATTGACAACAATGCTGCAGTGATCATGGTGTTCACATATCTCTAGACCACAGATTTCTCAAGATTGTTGGATACATCCAATAGTGAGACAGCTCCATATGGCATTTCTGCCGTATACATTTGCAGTACCCCATTCCGTCTCAACTAATGGTTGGAGGAATTTACATTCCTCCAAAATGAATGAGGTTCCATGCCCTCCATATCTGTACTAGCTATTTTTTCATTCAGTTCTTTGGGGAATAGGCATATAAAATTTGAGATGACACCTCAGCAAGAGTTTTCTTTCTTATTTCTGATGATGTGTAATGAGGAACACTTCTCATACCACTGTGGGAGTCTTTTATTATGAAACATAATAGAATAAAGTATAATAAGCTGTAAAAAGAACAATGACATCAAAGTTGGA
>NW_023411831.1:0-19948 GCF_903995425.1 Onychomys torridus | reverse complement strand
TTATGTCTGAAATTCTGGCACTTAAAATCACAGGACCTTTCTATATCTATACTTACAAATATTACATGACACAAGATGAAAGAATTCCAGAAAAATGCTTTAATTCTCCAGGCTTATGAGTTATAAATAATGGCAAGGTATATGTTTTCCTTCCTAGACACTTTGTTTGCATTTCTACGAATACAAATATTTGATTAGTACAGAAACTGTCTCATGGAGGCATAAATGCCTCATTTGAAAAAAAAAACAGTCCTGATTATTTCCTGAATTTTCTTCATATACATGTATGTTCAAGGACAGACTGGAATTATTGTACCTTAAATTCCTGTTAAGCCGTTTATTACATCGCAAATATGTTTCCAAATTAGTGTATGTTTTTCTTTATATTTGTGACTAAATGGCAGTTTTTGTTTTATGGCTATTCAATATTATTTTCTGAGCAATGCTTGGATAATTCTAGCATGATTAGAAACATGATATCACAATTGATAAAGGAAATGAATTTATAGAGAAACATACTGAATTATTAATGCACCTATATCGTGTTTTATCTAATTAAATAAAGAAATAATATCAGATCGTTGTGAACACATTATGACTTTCTGAAACATGGCTGAGATGAGTGAGATTCAACAAAAGGAAACACATATTCACCATCTCAAAAGAGACTTGTACAAAAATAAGTGTGGGTATTATGAAGAGACATTCTGCCTATGTACCTACTAGTAACTTCTTTAAAGTGATTGTTTAAGCTATATGTGAACGGCATGGTTAAGGGAACTGTACATGAATTTTAATGGAAAATACAATATTATACATATTTAGTCAGACCATTTTTATGAATGTCCTATGCCATCACAGTGAATATAGGGGAGAAGTGATAGTTCAGTCATTTATTTTCATATGCTTTGTATAGTATCAGGACCTTAATTTGTGGCAAGCTAGAGAATTTAATATAAACTTACTATATGTGTACTGATTTTAACTTAAAAATGAATAGTATTTATTCTGCAAATACTCTGAAACTCCCTATCATCCAATGGAATTTGTCAGAAGGGCTGTTTCCTTATTTGTTTATGCAGTTCCTGGTCATTTTACAACATTTCTGAGTTGAATGAGCACTTAGGTGTGTCATTTCACAAACAAAATTTCAGTTATGCCAACTGCTCTGTTGTCATACATAATCAGAATTTCTCTGTGGCTGAGAAAAGGATTCTTTTTGTGGCATTCATTATTCTCCATAAGTTGGAATTTCATTGGCAGATAAAAGAAACGTAAGCTTGTTATATGTATATACTATCTACATATCCAACATGTTTTAGATTACATGTAAGGGATACCCAAATGCTTGTACTGCATATTGTTGATCTTCATGTTAGCATTGCTTTTTATAATGCAATAAACAGGAAATTAAGTTGCTGATATATGTATCTCACATTGGAATTGGGTTCCCAATTTTGCCTATAATTTTCTGCAACTTTTTCCAAACCATGTTGAAAATATTCTAATCATAATTGTTTCCCATATGAATGTATAGTGATGACAGGGAACCAAAGCAATCAATCAATCCTCGGTCAATCTCCACACTGTGAGCCTACCTGAAGGCAGGAAGGATTCACTTATTTTCTCACATAACTAGACCAACGTGTATTGTCTATTTAAAATTTTATTACTCATTTGAAGATTTCATGGAATGCATTATGATAATATTCACATACTACCAACAACTTCCCCAGATCCATGCCTCTCTCCCAACCATCCTACTTTGTTTCATCATTTTTTTTATGCATCAAGTCTAATTTATACTGTCCATATGCTCTTGAATATATGCCCTTCCATTGGACAATGGTTAAACCAGAAAAATGCTGTACCTTTTACAAAAAGTAAAACTGGCTCTCCATCTTTCAATATCTATCAATTGTCAATATTAGTCTAGTTTCTAGTCATCTTCTTTGTTGAGAAAACTTTGGAGTAAGTTTCTTTCTCCTTTCTAAATATACTGATTTTACATAGAGTGATAAGAGGTTTGTGACTAAATAAAGCCTTCCAGGGTGAAAGTTCACAATGCCATATTACATTCACAGATGGAAGCAGAGCATAATGTGCTACATCCCAGCAATAAACCTCCTCTGATAAACTCCAGGTTTTCACAAATTAAAAAAAATGTAGAGGTTTCCCATGGACATGGAAAAGAAAACATCACTGATGATGGCATAAAGCACCAATGGGTACTTTTTGAAATAAAAAGCAGTAACCATTGAAGATTTTATATAGAAAATTTTCAATATCACAAAGGGGAAAAAAGCACATATCTAAAACAACTAATTTGTTTTGGGAGTTTGTTTCTATTTCTGTTAAGTTACATTTTATGGTCCACTTGTTTAAAAAATTGAAGTTAACACAGAAAAATGAGTCCACCCATCATCACATTCAAGTTCAAAATATTTAGAACATTTCACTAGGAATCATGATAATATATCCTTCAGCTCTAATCTTTTTGTTTGTTTGTTTGTGAGACAGGCTTTTTCTGTGTAGCTTTGTGCCTTTCCAGGAAACTCACTTGCTAGACCAGGCAGGCATCAAATTCACAGAGATCTGCCTGGCACTGCCTCTCAAGTGCTGGGATTAAAGGCATGAGCCACCAATGCCCAGTTTAGCTCACATCTTTTATTCCCTCATTCCTGCATATTCCTAAATCTAGATTCTATCACATACAGCTCAATTTTGGCTTATATATGAAGAAGATAAACTATTTTTGTTCATTTATGCCATTCTAATCGGACATAATATTTTCCCAGGGCCATCTACATTATCACACATAAAAATTATATCCCTGCATTTTTACTGAAAATATAATTCTCATACATTATATTTGATTACAGGTTTCACTCCCCAACACCTCTGACATCCTGTGTACTTCCCCTCCTATCTGAACTAACAGCATTTCTTTTTTCTGGATGGAAAAAAGACTCTTCTAAATGATATTTACAGTGAGAGTAATGAAGGGTGATGTTCGAGGAAAAGAGAGCTTAGGGGAGCAAGATATCACAGCTGGATCAAGAACAGAAAGGGATAACAAGGAATGAGAGGCCATGATAAATGAAAACCACATGAGAACTGGAATAGGCAGAGTGCTGGAGAGGTCCCCAGAAATCCACAATGATACATCCAATGTAGACTACTGACACTAGTCCAGAGAAAGCCTGATCTGACCTACTCTGGGGATTGGATGGCCAAACACCATAACAGTCGTGCTGGAACTGTCATCTAAAAACTGATGGAAGTGGAGGCAGAGATCCTCAGCCAGGCCCCAGATGGAGCTCCAGGAGTCCAACTGTCAAGAAAGAGGAGGGACTGTAAGAGTGTGAATTGTTGAGACCAAGATTGGAAAAGCACAGGGACAAATAGCCAAACTAATGGAAGCACATGAATTATTAACCAAAGGCTGTGGAGCCCTCAACTGTATCAAGCCCTCTGGATAAGTGAGACAGTTGAATAGCTTGAACTGTTTGGGAGGCACCAGGCAGTGGGACCTGGACCTGTCCTTTTTGCATGAGCTGGCTATTTGGAACCTGGGGCTTACACAGTGACACTTTGTTCAGCCTGTAAGGAGGGGACTGGAACTGCCTGTATTGAATCTACCAGGTTGAATTGAATCCCAAGGGGAGTCTTGGCCCTGGAGGAGATTGAAATGGAGGGGAGGGGAATGGGAAAAAAGTTGGGGCTGGGGGGGAAGGGGAAGACAGGGGAACCCATGGCTGATGTGTAATATTAAAACATAAATATAATAAATTAAAAAAGGAGAAAAAAAGAAAATAAGATAAAACCAAAACAAACAAATCAGAATATGACAACATAATCAAACAAACAAAAGAAATAAAAAATAAGATACACATATAGATAATAAGACACACACATTCTTATGCACAGGAATCCCACAAAAACAAAAATGTCATAATACAAATTTGGGACCCGAGCTTAAAATAACTTTTAAAGCCCTGAAAAAATATGATATAATGAACCCTCAAATAACATTGAGTTTATTTTGTTTTGGCCATCTACACTGAACATCATGCCCACACTAAAAGATGGTCCATGTCCAAAGTGAATCTCTTTTGGTGAGAACTAAATTTTGTTTGCAGTAGATATTGATAAGAGATGTCTCCTGAGTTTAAGATAGGAGCTTTTGTCCACTGCTCCACTGAGCAAATGAACTCCATCTGGCACAGAGGTGTGCAGGTCCTGTATATACTGCCTCAGCATCTGTGAGTTCATATGTGCACCAGTCCTGTGCATAGATGTCCTTTCTTTTGTTCTCTCCATTCACTCTGGATCTTACAAATCTTTCCACCTCTTCTGCCATGGAGTTTCTTGTACCCTGTGGGGAATGGTTGTGCATTTGATAGAGACACTACATTTAAAAATGGTGCACATTCTCTCACTCTCTGCTCATTGACCAACTGTGGGTCTAGGTTTTTGACTACATATACTTAAGGAAGAAAATTTTCTGATGATGTCTAAGCAAGGAACAGATCTATGAATGAATCAGAATGATGTCATGACTTTGTTCCTTTATCAGAACAGTAGTCTTTGGTTTTCCCCTACGTTTTGGGCCTATCTGTTGTCATGTTCTTGGTGGGCCTTGTGGTGTCAAACATGTATTCAATCTCTTGGAATGGACATTAAACCACATTGTTTATTATTTGATTACTCCCACCAGCTTCATTGCACTGTTTCACTAGCACATCTTTCAGGCAGTCAGCATTGTATATATTTAGGTTTCTGTTTACCTTGCTTGTTTTTCAGAGAACATGAGTATTATGAGAAGTAGTTAGCAGGCATAAATGCTCTAAGTAGGCACAAGCTTGATTTCTTCATCTTTACTCGGCTGTGTACATTTCTTCTTCAGCCATAGGGCCTCATCATCCATGTATAGAGAGGACTGCAGCTGGAGTTTTCTCCACACCTGCCCAGCCCAACAGACCCCAAAGTCACTTGTAAAAAATAATCACTCAGAATCTTATATTAGTTAAAACTGCTCAGCCATTAGCTCAGGCCTATCACTGATTAGCTCTTACATTTAAACACAGCCCATTTCTCTTAATCTACATGTTGCCATGTTTTCTGTGGCTTTACCTACGTACATGTGGCTTCATGGATAGTAGGCTTTCATCTGCTGACTCAGCACACTCAGTAAGATATTATCTCCATGATATTGGCTGTGTATATGTCTGTGGGACATTTTCTCAACTAGTGATTGATGGGGGAAGGCCAAGCTCATTGTGGGTTGTGCCAACCCTAGACTTGTGGTCCTGGGATCTATAATTAAGCAGGCTGAACAAAGCATGGAAAGAAATCCGGTAAGCAGCACTCTTCCATGGCCCCTTCAACACCTTCTTTCTCCAGGTTCTTGATCTGTTTAAGTTCCTGTCCTGACTTTCTTAAGTGTCCTGTCCTATCTATCATGAACAGAGATACAGAAGTGTGTTTCAAATATTCTCTTGCCCCTTAACTTGCTTTTGGGGCTGTGATGTTTCATTGCAGCATTGGAAGCCCAAACTAAGACAAGTCAGACATCTGGATCTTGAAGTAGATCTATACCAAGCTTCAAAAGGAACTACTGCACTGATCTTCATAGTGCAAGTTTGCAATCCTATAAGCAATGGATGAGTCTCCCCATTAATCTGCATTTTTGTACCATAAGCTATCATTTTTTTTATTTATGTTGTCCATGCTGAATATAATTGGATAAAATTTCAAAGTAGATTTGATTTACAGTACCCTGATGATTAATGATCTTTTCCCATATTCCAGCCTGCCACTGTGTCCCAATAATGATGTTCTTTACCATATGAAAGCTATTCAGTTTCATAAGGTCTCATTTAATTATTGTTTTTTGGTACATTCCCTATTAGTGTTCTGTTCAGAAAAAGAAAACTTTTCTGAAACCATGACTTCAAAACTATACCCCTGTTTTCTCTTGTAAAAGATCCAACATATCTAGTCTTACATTGTTGTTCACCCAGAGTTGAGTTTTGTGCTGAGTGATAGAGGTGGATAAATATGTGTCCTTTTCCATGTATCTATTCAACTTAGACAGCACCAATTGTTAAAGATGTTTAGCTTTTCCAATGTGTATTTCTGGCTTCATTATCATAGAGTGGATGTCCATAGGTGTATGGACTTATTCTGAGGCTCCAATTTCTTTATATTTATCAACAGGTCTGCTTTTGTGTCAACTTCATTCTGTTTTTATTACTAGAGCTAAGTAGTACATTTTGAGACCATAGTGATATTACCAGTAATTATTCCATTATTTAGAATTGTTTCAAATATCCTGGGAATTTCTGTATTCCATATGAAGATTAAAGGCTTCTTTCAAGTTCAAAAATATCTAAATTGTATATTAGGGTCTAGTCTATATTATATGACCTACTAACATTTCACAGAAAAGTTATTACAGTGAATGAATGGGAGAATTCAATTTTAACAATGTATATCCATCTCTAGTAAAGAATGGCAAGGGCCTAGACAGTGTGGCATAACTCCAGGTCTTTCTGAGAAAGAGATAATTGTAGGAAATAAAAGAGTAAGACACTACCAAAAATTGATTCAAACATGAGTATTAAAAATTTATGGTTTGGGGATTTAGCTCAGTGGTTAGTGTACTTGCCTAGCAAGCACAAGGCCCCAGGGTTTGATCCTCAGCTCAAAAAAAAAAAAATTATGGGATATATAAATCGTTCAATCAATTCCATAGCAGCTTCACAGCAACACATTATATCTAGTGATATAAATATTTATTTATTCACAAAGCATTACAGAAAATATGGATGAGGCTAACACTGCCTAGGAGTCCAGCTACTAGAATTGTTCTAGAGTTGTAAATAGAATATCTTCAGAGTAGTGGGATTTTAGGAAACTTTCTTATTTGAGTGTCTTTAGGAATATCTTTCTATCTGAGGCAATCAGACTCACATACAGGATTTGATGGTCATGCTCTTTACTTCTCTACTGCTTCAGTTTTCTCTCAAATTCCAATTTTCTTGCTCCAATTGTCCTACACAGCTACATACACATTTAATAGGAGGCTTTTTGCAATAAAAAGAAAAGTTACAGAAGCTGCATCTAAAGGTCTTACCACATTCCTTGAGCAAATGATAAGGAGGAGCAGAGCCATTTACAAAGGCAACACAAAGGTGGGGAATGGTGGCATTGAAAGTTTCCTAAATCTAAAATTATATTTTCTTATCCTGATTGTAAAGCTCATATCATAAGGAAGGTAATTTGTACCTCTATATTCAAGGTTGTGAGCCCAGACCATTTTCTGTATCCCTGGATAATTGTGAAAAATTTTCCAAATAAATCAGTTTCTCTCTGGACTTAGTTATTTGATTAATTGTTATTTGGGGCCTAAATAATAAAAGTTAGGTATTTTTATGCCATTCTGAGCTAGTAATTAAAAACCAGGACCTAAGTATCTTCAAGTTCTTGGACAATAATGAATGTAGTTATTAAGCATATACTAGTATAGCTTCCATATATTAAAATTATGCAGCTTAATGAGAAGTCCTCTTCCTGACCATCCTCAGATATATGTGCCCATAAGGTTGAGATGTAATCATGAGATTACATTTTACATCAGATGAAATTACACATTACAGTTCAGTTATCATGGAGATACCACAGCTGTTTATACACATGTGAAATTACAAAGAGAAGCAACCATGTCCAGAGTCTGTGGCCCAATAGTTCTTACCTGTAAGACACCTCCATCAGAGAATTATTTATCTGGTGGGCTTACACCTCACCTAGCCATTGCCACCTGCTCTATATTCTTGGGCCTCATGTAAGTCCATTGCTACCAACAGGTCTCAGCATGAGGCAATACCCAAAACACTCATAAACAACACACTGAAATAAGATGTTATTGTTAAATAAGTTCCAACTATAGAACTATATCAAAACAGTTACATCCAATCAAAACACCTTATATGAAAGAGAGAAGCTGAGGTAAATCTGTTACACAGGACAAGTCTCAACTACGGCAATTTGAACCCAGGGTCAGTTCTGTAATACTAACCTAAGCACATAGGTTGAAAGATATCAGTACAGCATGAGCGTCCATTCATATGAAGAGAAAGGAGCTCATTTCTCAATGGAAGCAGGTATAGTTATATCCAACCTTATATCAATAAATGTTAAACATTCTTAAATACAATTAAAAAACAAGAAATTATGTGAAACGAAAGAGGGAGGTTAAGATGTATTATGCTATTTTCATTACCCATGAATCCCTCTGGCTGTTCAAAGCATTTGACACAGGCAGATTTGGTTACCTAGTCTTTATACCCTCAGCAATATATATCATTGTCTAATTCTGCCTCTGTATAAAAGTATAGCATTCTAGATAGCAGATACTACAAATTTATTTTTCACATATGTTAAATGTTAGAGGTATACAATGAAGGCATGAGCAGATTCAACATTAGCCAGTAAAATCTTTTCTAGTGTCTAAACTGTATGCATACATTTTACAAAGTTTGCAGATAATAGGATGGAACTTTAGGAAACTTCAAAGTAAAAAAGGCAATCTCAATAGTATAAAATGCACTCCCCACAAATAAAAACCTTTTGTGAATTTAAATATTCTCCCACAGGACTCACACTCTCATATATCAAAAAATAGGACTTGTGTCACCATAGCATTGGGTCCAAAACAAAAGAAAGAATTCAGTGCTATTCTTCCAATGAGTATAATATAAAATTGTCATGTTTGGAACCTAATCTCTCATGAATACTGTGCTCTGTTTTCAGGTTGACACCTAAAAACATCCACTTGATTTTCTCTCTTTATTTCGCCATGGAAGAAATCAATAGGAAACCTCATATTTTACCAAATGTTTCTCTGCTAGTTGACATCAAATGTAACCTGGTTGCTGACAAGAGGAAATCTGGTTCTACTAAAAAAAGAAGTGAAAGTATTCCTAACTACTACTGTAAAAATCAGAGAAAATATTTAATTGTACTTACAGGACCCATGTGGGAAGTTCCTGCAACACTTGGACCACTCTTGTACATGTCCAAAACTCCAGAGCTAAGTCAAAATGGGATACTTTAATAAATCATATCTCCTTAAAGTTGACTTACTGAGAATCAAAAAGATTAAGTGGTAGAAACTTGGTTTGTATGTATTCTGTTTCATCAAAGATAAATGCTCAGTTACTTTCCATAGCAAAAATAACAACATTATTAAAAATAGACATAAAAGGCAGAAGTATGAAACATTTTGCCAGAAAACCAATTTTATTTGTAGTTTTGGAATAACCACAAGAAATTGGATATTTTTTTAATAATAAGGTGAAGAATTAACACTTTCAAACACCCCCAGTATTTGCTTACTATACTTAGGTCTCAGACCAAGTATTATTCCTTCTGTCTACCTCATACTATCCTTATGTTCTATATCCTTCAGCTCTACTATGTGATTTTCAACCTCTCCTGAGTGCCCATGAACAATTTCCTTATCTCTACCAGATGTCTTCCAAGGACACATCTCTACCTCTAGCCATGGTGTCCCTACTGGTTCACTTCAGATGGAACTGGGTAGGAGTGATCCTTTCAAATGAAGACTGTGTAATTCAATTTCTTTCTGAATTGAGAGAGGAGATGCAAAGGAATATTGTCTGTTTAGCATTTGTGAGTTTTATCACAAATGAGAATTTTCCATACTATAAAATTGCTAACCACTATGATAACCAGATCATGATGTCATCAGCAAAAGTTGTGATTGTTTATGGAGATAAATACTCTAATTTACAAATGTACTTTATACTATGGAAGTTTGTTAAAATTAATACAATCTGGGTCAGTATATCACAATTTGACAGGATGATAGTTATAGGAGATTTCTTGCTTGACTCCTTCTATGGTACTCTAATTTTTTCACATCAGAATTATGAGATGCCTGATTTTAAACAATTTATGCAGACAGTGCATTCTTCAAATTACAGTAAGGAAATTTCATTTGCTAAACTGTTGTGGAATCATTTTAAGTGTTCTTTGTAATCATCTTATTATAAGAAACTGAAAAATTGTTCTGCCACAACTTTATTGAAGTGGTTATTTAGGCATCACTTTGGAATGTCCATGAGTGATTCAAGATATACCTTATACAATGCTGTGTATGCTCTGGCCCACTTGGTCCATGAGATGCTTCTGCAAAAAGTAGACATATGGTCAGAGAATCCTGGAAAAGTTTTGGAATTTGACTCCTAGCAAGTAATTAGTCATTCACTGAATGGCCTGTATTTCATGAGATGACATTCTTAAAGGTAACCAGAGTTTTCTAAGTCCATGCAAAGTACACACTTTAGTCCCAGGTGCATATATTTCTGGACTCTTTCATTGCATGTGTTGAAGATCATGTTAGCATCATAAATTCTTATAAAGCTATTACTAGCACACGTTAGCATTTTACAATCTAAAAGAGAAATTTTGTTCAGAATACTGCAAGCACATATATGAGTCTTATGTTTTTAACATTTGGAAGAACAATATTTTTCATGAAATTTTTAAATAACAATGAGAAAATAAATGACTTTTCTTTCATATAATCAAAAAGTTACTCATCATTTTAAAACAGAGATCCCATATGATAATGTATTGTTCGCATTATTGATCTATTAAGGAAAACAATTCTCAAGGTTATGATCAAATAACAATGTTGCCAAGAAGAAATACAGAATGTGTCTCTACTCTGTATGCATAAAAATCAAGTGGTATGTTTTGGTGTATCAATACCAGTTATAAAATTTTAACTTTGAAGTGTAGTGAAAATTTATGTCTACATATAATTTCTTAAATTTACTACTGAGTACATTTAACACAGTTACTCTTTAGACGAGGCTAATGAAAAATACTGGCATTATATACTTTAGATTTTCTGTCCTACTGTGTAGGCATAGTTGAAACTAAAATGACAAATGTGTTTTAGATGCTTTCTTTACTGAAGAACATACAATTTGTAAATCATGCTGGAGACTTAATGAATATGAACCAGAAGTCAAAACAGGATATAGAGTATGACATTTTCTATATCACAGATTTTAAACAAGCCTGTGGAATTAAAGTAAAAATAGGAAAGCTTATTGGACACTTTTCTAAATGATCAACAATTGTACATATCTGATGTAATGATAGATTGGGCTACCAATTTTAGACAGGTAATTTAGTCTTAACTCAAATGATTTCCATGTAGCACAAATACTATAAAATAGCATGCTTAATCATTGAAGTAACACATTTTAACAACTCCTGATTTATTGACTCACATCAAATCTTCTCTCTGTCTCTCTCCACCTCCTCTCCTCTCTTCTCTTCTCTTGTCCATTGTGGTATTCCACAATTCATAAATCACCAAAAATTTGTAATATTCATCTTAAAAACAACATAATTTTACTTTATAATATGATACATGAGCTTAGTAGAATTTTCAGTGGCTCCTTGTTGTGAATCACTGCATCTTTTGCAATTTCTATTAAATCATTATATTTAAAATGTATCTGATTTTAATCAGACTCCACCCTCCATATGCAGTATGCCTTGCAGTCCTGGACACAGAAAATCCCCTTGGGAGGGAAAAGCTGTCTGCTGTTTTGACTTTAATCCCTCTCCAGAAAACGAAATTTCCAACATGACAAGTAAGGATATGATTTACCAAAATAATCAACAGATTGTTTATTTTCTCCCATATTTATATAGTGCTCAGAGATTCCTTTGAGGAAAAGGAAAGGATAAATTTTATTATGAAGTTGAATGCATAAATAACATTGCTATTAGAAAGACTACACTCTATGGTTTTTAACTACATTTTATCTGATCAGTCTTGACCCCATGAACATAATATTTTTCATTGGATATGACTTTAAAGAAATAAAGATTACTATTGCAAATTATCATCATCCTAGTATTCATCATTTTAATAGTCATATCTTTTTCAGTTTATTCAAGTCTTATATGCTATGCATCTTTTTATTCCCAATATCCCTGAGTTTCTAACCAGGAGTAGATTTTCAGAAATGTTCTACCACATTTTAAAATTGTTCATCTTTGTACTGTGTGCTATATAAGATCAGTTCTATCATTGGCAGTTTGTATTTCAATTCCTACTCAATTTCACAGCTTAGTTTGGATTCAATCATACTGAACTCTGTATTAAATATTTTGTTTTAATATTCACAACAAATAGTTCATAGAGAGATTTTTTTTTAAATAAGTAAGTAGTGGAATCTATATTGATGTACAGAAACTTTGAAAACTATATTTTCATAGTATATCCGGTTCTAAAGAATTGGATTAATTACTGTTGTAGTGAAAAGAAATATCTAAAAAATTAACTACCATTTTCATTAGACCCTGACATATAGATAAACATAATTCTATATGATTTGAACATGGAATTTAGAAGAAACTGCACAGGTTGTTTAAAAATATACTAAAATTATTAGTATATTTTATTATAAACAGTGAGTAATGTGAGAAAAAAAACCACTGTAGTGCACAAAAATTGTACTGATTCAAATGATAGTATCAAATATATGTTAAATCAAAAGTCAAACTGTTGACTTTTGTGCCATTTGAACACAACGATACTACACTCGATTTTATTAAATTTCCCTTGCTCCTACTTAAAAAAGCATGGGGGGAAGGGAGGAAAAGGAACCTGTGTTCAGGGTGTATTTTATCAGAAAAGAATATATTTTTGATAAAAATAAGTGAAAACATGTTTATAACTAATTTCAAATAAATATTGTAAATGGAGCACTTGAATAATTCTACTCACCAGTTTCGATGACTTTGCTTAGTAAAAATAGAGAGAATTTAACAACTAAATGGATTGTAAACTTTCTGATGGATACACTCAGTACTGGAATGGCATCATCATCATTTTTCAGTTTGGTCTGTTGGGTCAACTCAATAGAAAGAAAAGTGAATACACTGTGGTATAAATTACAAAGATATAAGTGGAAGAATGTATTCATGTTCTTCCAGTACTATCTTTTGTAATAATGCCCTTGAGGTACGGGATTTTGTTTTTGATGTTTTATCAGTAAATACTGCAACCTTGGGAGCATTGAACTATCAAATGTTATAGAATATAGAAAAAATTGCAGATAATGTGCCCAACCAAATATCAAAGTGTCAAACATTAAAATAGATGTGATATTTTTGACTTGTAGAGAATTTGGGTAATAATTTATTCATGTGTCTCTGCTTCCTTTGCATTATCAGTGCTAGCATTATTTTTTGTTTTTGGCTTCTTTTCTATTTCTTATTGTTGAGATTATGAAACAGTTACATCATTTCCCCTTTCCCTAACCTCCCTTCAAATCCTTCCATATATCCCTTCTTTCTCACTTTCAAACTCACAGCCACTTTTCTCATGAACTGCTGGCATGTTCATATATTTTATGTATATATACATATACTTCTAGATACAAACTTGTCAGTCTTCACAGTATTACTTGTATGTTTTTAAGATCTACCATTTCGTCATACAAAGATTATCTGTTGGTGAGCCATACTCTGGGAAAGACGATTTCTCCCACGCTAAATACACATTAGAAGCCTGTAATTCTCTGTGTAGTGTTGAGGTCTGATTGTCTTTCAGTCCCTCATATTACAATATCTATAACTGTTTTCCTTGTTTAACTAATGTTCAAACAGTCAATGGTGAGACTTTATGGCTGTAGCTTGGGACATTTCTCTGAGACTTCTACTCACATCAACTGCCTGATCCCCCAACTCTTACAAAATTTCCATCCCCCTTTTCTGTAACTTTTCCTGAGATATAGTTGAGGGAGTATTATAAATGTTTTCATTAGACTGAGCACCACAACTCTAAATTTTCACTGTTTCTGATTTTTCTCTAGTGGTCTCTGTCTCAAAGACAAGTTTCTTGATGAGGAGAAAGTGCTTTACTAATATGCATAAACAAATATTTCGGACATTGTTAGGAATTGTATTGGTTCAAGAATCTGGTAGATATAGGTTCCTGCCATGATATGGAGTGGGTAAGGCTTCTATGTCAAAGGAGACACATGAGAACATTATTATGTGGGACCTAATTGCTGCTGATACACAGGAAGGAGCTCATTCTCAGTTATTGTTTGGCATAGTTCTCAAAACTATGAGTAACTACTGTGTTTCCATGAATTACCCAATCCAAGGTAGGTTTCTGTGGCTATCTGAACATCATGTTGTAGTATATCATTGTTTTTGAAAAATACTAAAAAGTAGTTGTGTATGTAAGATAAATATAAACAAAACCTTTTCATTATAATGAAAGGCAAAGGAAGTAAGAAATAAATCCTGTTCATCAAACATATTTAATTTTCATATACCACAATAGGTAAATAAACTTTAGCTATGACTTCCTAATACATTACTGTAGCTATCATGTTTCATGAACACTAGGTAAAGATTAAATCTGAAAATGCTACCCTTCCTATACTACACATGGATCATTGTGTGAAGTGTCCAAATGACCAGTATGCCAACACAAAACGAACTCACTTTCTCAAGAAGATTGTCACATTTCTTGTTTTGAGGATCCCCTGGATAATGTCACTGCCTGGCTTGGCTCTGTGTTTCTCTTCTCTTACAGCTCTTGTACTCGCTATCTTTTTGAAGCATCAAGACACTCCCATAGTCAAGGCCAATAACCAAGTTCTCAGCTATGTACTACTCATCTCCCTCATATTTTGTTTTCTCTGTCCCTTGCTCTATATTGGCCATCACCGTATGGTCACCTGTATCTTGCAACAGACCACATTTGCAGTTTTCTTCACTATGGCAACATCTTCTGTCTTGGCTAAGACAAATACTGTGGTACTAGCATTCAAGATCACTGTTCCAGATAGAAGAAAGAGATGGCTGCTGGCATTAGGTGCACCTAACATCGTCACCCCCATCTGTACCATGATCCAACTGATTCTCTGTGGAATCTGGCTGGGAACTTCTCTCCATTTGTTGATGGTGATGTACACACTGAATATGGCCATATTTTGATGGTCTGCAACAAAGGTTCAGTTATTGCCTTCTACTGTGTCCTGGGATATTTGGGCTCCCTTTACCTGGCAAGCTTCACTGTTGCTTTTCTGGACAGAAATCTGCCTGACATATTCAATGAAGCCAAGTTCCTGACATTCAGTGTGATGGTGTTCTGCAGTGTCTGGATCACCTTACTTCCTGTCTACCAAAGCACTAAGGGCAAGGCCACAGTAGCTGTGGAGATTTTCTGTATCTCGGCCTCAAGTGCAGGGCTACTATTTTGCATATTTGCCCCAAAGTGCTACATTATTTTGTTCAAACCGCAGATAACATCTTTTCATAACATCAGGAAAAGACATTCTAAAACTGAAAATACCCATTGAATGTAACAAACATTTCCTATACCAGACATGCCTACAATTTCACAAGCATCTTTTCTGCTACCAAATATTATGGCAAAGTAAGAAGTCTCATCTTATGGGAAAATGTACAAAATAAACTGCATAATAAGGTTTGAACACTAAATATGGATTAATGTTCTCTTGGATGAAACATTGTAACAAGCAATTTCTGTATATGTAATTCTGCTTTTTTTTATTGTATATTATTGAATTGTGAGGTATCTGGGTATTTGATTGGAAAATTTTACCTTATTTCATTTGAGTGCAATTTTTCATTACAAATGATGTGTTATTTTTATATTCCAAAAAATATGGGTGTGTAGAGTTTATATACAAACAGGATTTAATTATCAAGGATTATAAAGAAAGGTATAAAATGTAATTAAATTATGTTTTATGTAAGGGTATAGACCAAAACATGGGATAATACAAATAACGATGCCAGGATGTATACAAGGCTAAGTGTTTTCCAATTTAATTTGAAGCTTGAACAATAAGAAGACATTTTGTGTCTTAATTTGTAAGGTTGTTGAATATCTCATACCTGTTGATGGAATAGGACCAATAGTATAACACTGTTTTTAATTTGCTAAGTAAGCACAGTATCAAATGCCTTTTTAAATATATACATTTATATTTGCTCTCATACATAATCTGCTCTCATGCTTAGTCATAAAAACTTACTCATGTAATAGAATGAAGTCAAGGGATAAATGCAAAATAGTTTGAAGTCCTGAGAAATACAGACTAAGTGCTCTGACCTAAAAAGCACATCTAACCAAATCCTCTCTTCATCATAGCTTAGGGAACATCTTGAAATAGGTGGTAGGAGGACTTAAGAGCCAACAGATAATTATTTCTGGAAATGCCATCCTTATAACAAGATGTTTCTATTATATTTCTGGTTACTTGACAAAATCTCCAAAAGAACAAACAAGGGAAAATACTGGCAAATACTCAGTAGATCTTTAGGAACCCACCCCAGCACACTGATGTGCTATAGGCAGTAGGTAGTGCCTATGGGAGGAAAAGTTCTATTGAGGCTGTGTTTTCTCTTAGGATTCTAGTAAATGCCCCTAAATACATGCACATGTTACCATCTCTAATTGAGCTTACTGTGTTATGGAAATCAACAGCCAAAAATATGGGAGAAGTGTCTCTTTCAATGAGTGGAATGTTGTATGGAGAAGCAAGGTGTAGATATGGTTCTGTTACATTGATTCATGTCATTCCCCAAAATAAATAAATTTAAACATGTTCTCTATGAGAATCTACTTTGTACATCTATGAATTGTTCCCAGTAATAAACTTAATTGTCTGTGGGATTGAAATTAACCTGGGCCCTAAAATGTTCTTGGTCTTTATAGAAATTCTGAAGGTCAGATATCCTAGGGCCTAGATGTTCTAGTAAGTGAACTAAATAGAGAGTTCCCACTATCTGAATGTTAACAGAACCTGGAAATATAGAGAAAAGGCAAATGAATCCTGATTACAACTTGAAAATTGGTGGTGTTTTTGTCTTCTTAACATCCTTGAGTGCTTAGAAATACAGTATAGACTGGAACCGCATATCCTTTATAACCCTGTAGCTCTGGATTCTCCTGTAAGATTTTTCTGAAATTTTCATGGACAAGAAATGGCTTGGTCATAAAGTGGTCCATGTGCATAGTGGCTAATAGCCAATAATTTAGAAACTGGTTGCTAATCTTTCCTTAATTCATTATTGTAAGCTTATTGGCAAGAAAGTCATTGGTTTCTTTAAAGGACATTGAGACAGGAATATATCCTAGGCAAATTCTAGATCAGGTGACATCCTTTGAAAATAACACACTAACAGGCGAGCTGGAACTCTTATCCGATAACTGATGGAAGTGGATGCAGAGATCCTCAGCCAGGCCCCAGGTGGAGCTCTAGGTGTCTAATTGTCAAGAAAGAGGAGGGACTATAAGAGCGTGAATTGTTGAGCCCAAAATTGGAAAAAGCATCAGGCCCTCTGGATAAGTCAGACAATTGAATAGCTTGAACTGTTTGGGAGGCATCCAGGCTGTGGGGCCAGGACCTGTCCTTAGTGCATGAGCTGGCTGTTTGGAACCTTGGGCTTACACAGGGACACTTTGCTCAGCCTGAAAGGAGGGGGCTGGGTCTGCCTGTACTGAATCCACCAGGTTTAAAAGAATCCCCAGGGGAGTCATGGCCCTGGAGTAGATGGGAAAGGAAGGGAGGGGATGGGGTTAAGGTGGGGTTGGGAGCGGGATGGGGGAGGAGAGGGGGACCCATGCCTGATGTGTAAAATTAAAACACAAATATAATAATAATAATAATAATTTTAAAAATCTATTCATTTCATCATGGGTTAATTTTGGTAGGTCATATGCATCTAGAAACTCATCCATTTTTTTGTAGGTTTTTCAACTTTGTGGAAGAGAAGTGTTTTATTTTTTATTTTTTAAATAGGTTTCATTGGTATCTGTTGCAGTATCTATTTTTGTCTTTTTTTTTAAACTTCGATCTTCTCTCTTTCTTTTGTTTAATTCAGCTAAGTGTTCATTCACTCTACCTTTTCAAAGTACCTACTTCATTTCTGTTCTGGTCTTAATCAATTCTCCCTGTCTATTGCTTTGAAGTTCATTATTGTTTGTTCATGGCAATAAAGTGAATCATTAAGCTATTTGAGATTTCTCAAAGTATTGATGTAGGAAATTACAACGATGAATGTCCCTCACAGAACTGCCTCATTCTGCCCCATAGTAGAATTTGCTACGTTGTATTTTCATTTTTCATTAATTCCTTTTATTTCCTTCCTAAGTTTTCACCTTACATTGTTTAATCTTTATAAAATTGCCTGCTTTCTCTAGTTACTCTTTCTTCTTGGTATCTAACTGCATTGCATTGTGTTCAGATAGAATACATGATACTATTTAAATCTCTCTAGATTTGATGAGGCTTCATATATGTCATAATATGTGGTTTATTTGGAGAAAGTCCAGGAGCTGCTGAAAAGAGCAGGTATTTTGTAGTGTTTGGGTGCAAGTTCTGTAGATGTCTTTTAGGTCCATTTCACTTATGGTTTTGCTTAACTCTGAGATTTCTCTGCTGTTTATTTTTTCTGGATGTTATTATTATTATTATTATTATTATTATTATTATTATTATTATTTTATTATTATTTTGGTGACTGAAATCTCCCACTGTTGCTGTGTTGGATTCATATCTAGAAATATTTGCTTTATGAAAATGAGTGTACCTGTGTTTGATGCATACATGGTTAGAACTGTCATGTTGTCTTAAGTGTGATGTGAGCTTCATTTCTTCTGCTAGTTTTAGTTTGAAATCTATTTTGTTTGGTATTAGAATAGCTGTACAGCTTGTTTCCTAGTTCCATTTGCTAGGGGCACCTTTCCCATCCATACTGTGTCTATTACCTATATGAAAGTAAGCTGTGTTTCTCAGAGATAGCAGAAAAGTTGGAACCTGCTTTTTATATCCAGTCTGAATCTGTGTCTTCTTATTGGTGAACTGAAATCAGAGTCATTAAAAATGTGTGTATTTGATTTCCATGATTTTGTTCATTTTATGGTCTTTTCTTGGCCATTGTTTTGATTAACTGCTCTAATTTTGTATTTTCCACCTGTTGCTTCTCTGGAGTGTTTATCCTTTTCTTCAGTCTGAAGCACTCCTTCCACTATCCTCTATAGAGCTGACTTCCTGGTAATGTATTCCGTTAGTCTGTTTTTGTAATAGAAAGGTTTTATTTCTCCTTCAATTTTAATGGATTGTTTCGTTGGGTATAATAGTCTGAGTTTGGCAGTTGTGCCTTTTCAGAATGTGTAACACATCCTTCCACACCTTTGTCTTTAACAGTTTCCATGGTTAGTTCTGATGGGTTTGCCTTTCACATGACTTGGCCTCTTTCTCTTGCGGCTTTCAGTCACCTTTCTTTCTGCCCCCTTTCTACATTTTTTTGTAACGTGAAAGTTGAGATTCTTCTTGGAAAAGATTCTGATTAAGACTGTGAAACCCACAGCCAAGTAGCAAATGTAGGTCTTAGGTGAATTCAAATGTCAATAACAGCACCATAAGCTAGCATCTAGAGTGAGGACAGGCACCTTCAGTTTAGAATGAGTCATGGTACCTATGTGTGGCTCAGTAACAAACTGTAAAGCTAACTAACTTCTGCCAAGGTAGTAGTATGCCATTTACTTCTTGACTTGGTTTAATTTCAATTTATAAGTCTTAGATGTTTGTTTTGAGCTGAATTAAGTCATTGTGAAAACATACTGTAGCACACACATAATCCTTGTTATTTCTAGAGTATATGTTCTGATGTGTCCACACACAGCTCCAGGGATTGGCCTGATTGACCTCCATGGAGAAAAGAGAAACTCATGGACACATAGGAAAGCTGTTGGATTCCAATGGAGAAGCCTCAGCAGCCTGATGCTCAGCATGCTTACTGTGTGTAGTTGAACAGGGTGGACAGGTCATTGCATACA
>NW_023411830.1:0-2132 GCF_903995425.1 Onychomys torridus | reverse complement strand
GGTATGGTGAGAAAGCTCAGATAGTTAAATCTCAGTTAGACTAACTGTAGATTCTGCAGCAACTCTCAGAGTAATGGGTAAGATTGTCTGAATTTCTGGCAAGAAGATAGTATGATGATGATTACCATGGCATCTTCTGGATTGGGTAGAGTTGTTGTTGTTGGGACCCCATCTTCCTTCTGGAGACTTCAGAGATTGCTATTGGAAAAAACTTATTTTTTATCAGAATGGAAGGTTTGGATTTAAAGATGTCATGACATGTAAGAAAGGATTCCAAGAAATCAAGAATAATCATGGAGAGAATTAGAATCTTGAAGATAATGGTCCCTTATAATTGGTTTCCTTCTGTCTCACATCAGAGGGCTCTTCTGATATGGGACTGAAGAATCTCTCAACCTTTTCTTTTCTCAATATGCTTGGGTTTAGAGAAGGAGTGACCAATTCCATCTCCAAAGCCAGCTTGGTTTATAATTAAATTGGAACCACAACTATTCTAGATTGATAGAGATATAGATGTTAGACAGTGATATCTTACCCTGTGTAGATTGGTACCAATAGATTCTTTCTTTCTGCTGTAAACATCCGGATATCCAAGGCCTTATGATTTCTGGAAGATGGGTACTTAAATTATCCTGGAAAGACAAAAACAGAACCCTACCCCAACCTTTGATTGTTAAATTTTTCTTACAACCTGAAGAGATGTCACATTGGTGGATGAGCTTTTACTTCTCCTCATCAAGGGGTTTCTCCTGTTTAAATGGAATTTTCATTAATTTTGTTGGTATCCATAGCTTTTCTTTTCCTGCAGAAATAAAAGCAAAACCCCTTCCCCAACGTAGGTCATATCCAGGTTTCCATTCTGAGGTCAAAATATCTTTGAAATAAACCGGTTGGTTTAGCTCAGGAGTTTTGTCTGTCGTCCAATGTCTCTCCGCAGCTGTTGTTCCTTTCTCATCAGCATTGAGAAAATTCAAGGTTCATAAAGCACTATGCAATCTATTTCTAGGAGTCATTGTTACCTGTTGCTGTTTATTTAGCATATCCTTTAAAGTTCGATTGGATCTCTCTGTGACTGCTTGGCCTGTGGGATTGTGTGGTATACCTGTAACATGCTTTATATTATAATAAGCAAAGAAATGTCTCATTTTATTGGAGACATATGCTGAGGCATTGTGTGTCTTAATTTGTACAGGTATTCCCATGATAGCCATAACTTCTAATAGGTGTGTAATCACAGAATCAGCCTTTTCAGAACTCATAGGAGTTGCCCACTGAAATCCTGAGTAGGTGTCAATTGTATGGTGTACATACTTTAATCTTCCAAATTCTGCAAAATGAAACACATCCATCTGCCAAATTTCATTTCTCTGTATACCTTTTGGATTGCTTCCTGCAGATAATGGAGTTTGGTTATAGAAGGAACAAGTAGGACATTTTTTCACAATATCCTTAGCATATTGTCAAGAAATGGAAAAATCCTTCTTCAAACCTTTGCTGTTTACATGGTGTTTCTTATGAAATTCTGAGGCTTCTAGGCACATTACCTATTAGGAACTGATCAATCTCATCATTACCTGTGCTAGAGGTCCTGGCAGACCTGTATGGGTTCTGATATGTGTTAATATATAGGATGTTCCCTTTTCTGATGATTTCCTGCGATTGTATGAATAATGAAGTTAATTCTGTATTGTCAGGAATAAATTCAGCAGTTTCAATGTGTAAAACAACTCTCTGTGCATATTGAGAGTCAGTGACTATATTGAGGGGTTCTGTGAAGTCCAGCAGTACCATAAGAAAGGCATACAGTTCTGCCTTTTGTACAGAGTTGTAAGGACTTTGTACCACTTTACTTAAGTCTCCTGATTTGTATCCTGCTTTCCCTGATTTATTTTGCATCAGTATAGAATGTGAGGACTCCAGATATTGGCTTGTGTCGTACAATGTGAGGAAGGACCCATTCAGTCTTCTTTTATGAATTCTATTCTCTTGCTTTTGGGATAATGGTTGTTAATCTCTCCCAAAAAGATACTGCAGGCTCTCTGCCATATTCATTATCTTCCATAGTGATGAAATTTCCTGCTTAATGATGACAGTGATTCCCTATCCATCCATACTAATCTGCAAATGGAATT
>NW_023411829.1:0-13536 GCF_903995425.1 Onychomys torridus | reverse complement strand
TATTTACGTGCAAATTCCACAATTTTATTTTTCTTTTCAGCTGAATCGAATTCCAATGTGTACGAGCACCATATTTTCATCATCCATAATCTGTTGAAGGACATTTATTTGGTGTCTAGCTCCTCGCTATTGTGAATAGAGTGGCAATAGACATGGGCAAACAAGTCTCTGGAGCAGGAGGCCAAGTCTGCTGGGCACGTGCCTAGGAGTGGTATACCTGGGTTATGTGGTACGTCTATTTATAGCTTTTCAGTGATTCACCACACTGATTTCCATAATGGCTGCATCAGTTCACAATCCTACCAATGTGAATGAGTGTTCTCCTTTCCCCTATCCTTGTAAACACATATGATGTCAGTTGTTTTCTTGATTTGACTATTCTGGCTGGGGAAGAATGAAATCTCAATATAGCAGAAGAATAAAATTGGACCTGTACTAGTCACTTTCATAAAAATTTAACTCAAAATGCATGAAAGACCTTAATATAAACCCTAACATGCTGAAACTGCATAAGTAAACTTGCACAATATTTGAATTGTGTTTCACTAATTGCCAAGGATATTGAATACTTCAATACTTGTTAGACATTTTTATTTCTTCTTTTGGTCAATTTTTAAATTGTGTATTTGTTTTGGGTTGTTTATATATTTTGATAGTTTCCTCTATCAGATGTATAGTTGGAAAGATTCTTTCCCCTTCTGTGGGGTGTTTGTTATTTTCTCAATTACTTTTTAGCTTGTACAGAAGCTTTTTGGTTTTATGAGGTCACTTTTATCAATTGTTGACATTAATTCCTGGGCAAATGGGACCCATGTAGAAAGTCATTTCCTCAACACTCACCTTCTAGGATTGCCTGTGTTTTCTTCCAGCAGGTTCATTGTTTCATGTTTCACCTTTAGATCTTTGATCCACTTGGAGTTTATTTTTCCTAGGTGATAGATATGGGTCTAATTTCCTTCTTGTAAATGTGGATGCCCAGTTTTCTCAGCACCACTTGTTGAAGATGCTGTCTTTTCTCCAATATGTATTTTTGGCATCTTTGTCGACTATCAGACAGTTATAGTTACATGTGCTCATATTTCAGTCTTCTATTTTGTTTTTGTAATGGTACCATCTTGTTTTTATATAACTGTGATTGAAATTGGACCTATAACTATCACCTTCACAAAGAAGTGACTCAAAAGGGATCAAGGACCTCAATGTAAAACCTGAAATTTAGAAACTTCTAGAAATATAAAATCTGGAGTGGTAAGATTCCATCATCAGCATTATTCATTCTGCTGAAGATTGCTTAGCTATCCTGCACCTTTTGTGGTTTCATGTAAATTTTAGAACTTTTTAAAATATTTCTGTGATGAATGTTATAGGGAGTTTGATTGGGACTTCACTGAATCTTTAAATTGCTTTTGGTAGAATGGTAATTTTCACAATAGTGTTTCTACCAATCCCTGAACATGGTAAGTATTGTCATATTCTAGTGTCTCCCTCAATCTCTTACTTCATGTAAGTTTTGTTTATAGAGTAGGGATCTCTCACCTCCATGGTTAGGTTTATTATTAGACCTATTTGGAAGCCACTGTGAATGGGCATGTTTCCATATTCTCTTTCTCAGCACTTACACTGTTGTTGTATAGAAAGACTACTGATTGTGTCAGCTGATTTTGTATATTGCCATTTTACTGAGATTGTTAATCATTTTCTAGAATATTTGCAATCTCCTATGTATAGTATCCTATCTCCTACAAACAGAGACACTTTAATTTCTTCTTTTTCTACTTGTAGCTCTTTAATTGCCTCCTCTTGTCTCTAGATAGTGCTTCAAGTTCTATGGTAGAAAAGAGTGGGAATGGTGGCAACCTGATGGATCTAAAAAAATATTATACCGAATAATGTAACCAGACCCAGAAAGACAAATGCCATATATAGTTACTTATTTCTAGATCCTGTCTCTGAGTCTTCAGATGTGAATATATCATCCGGAGCAACTGCAGTTACCAGGAGAGTAAAAAGAAATCATGAGGATCAGTAGATCAAGGAGAATAGTAGGATGCAGGAGCTATGAAGGAGAGATGGGTAAGGTGGGGTAATATTCTACCAGGGGAAGGAAGCATAGTTGGGGAGAGAGAAAGGAGAGATAAACAACAGTAAGAAGGTTTGAAAAGCCATAGTGAATCATATTATTTTATGTTTACTTAAATTGCATATATAAGTGCACATATGTTTTAAAGAAATTATGACATTTGGTGTGACAATGATTCGCACCAACAGTCAAAACAAACAAACTAGTGTCAGGCATATCTCTTTGTCAGTTGTTGAACAGGAGAGTCCATGAGCACCATCTCTCATACAACAATATAGTCTATTGCCTTTGTCCAGATATTGAAAGGGAGACTTTTAACTTGTGACAATTTTACATAAAACTAGCCAGCACAAGGCCCACTCAATGGCTTGAAATTCATGCCTGATACTATAAGCCTAGCCCACTACACATGGCTGATGAAGCCATAACCCTAGATGAAAAACACTAATGTCATTTGCTGTGGATATTGATCTGTATAAATAAAATGCTGATTGGCCAGTAGCCAGGCAGGAAGTACAGGTGGGACAAGGAGGGAAGAAAATTCTGGGAAGTGGAAGGCAAAGGCAGAGAGATACAGCCAGCTGCTGCCATGACAAGATGTAAAGTACTTGTAAGCCACAAGCCACATGGCAAAGTATAGACTAATAGAAATGGATTAATTTAAGATAGAAGAAGTAGATAACAAAAATCCTGCCACAGCCATACAGTTTCTAAGCAATATAAGTTTCTGTATGTTTACTTGGTTGGGTCTGAGCATCTGTGGGCCTGGCGGGTGAGAGAGATTTGTCCTGACTGTGGGCCAGGCAGGAAAACTCTAACTACAGTCACTTCCCTAAAATGGTGTAATTTCTAATTATATTCCAAATGTGTAACCTTATACCCACAGATAAGTGTAGCTCCCACCTGTTGTGGTGGCTGGAATGAGAATCGCCTCCACAGGCTCATATGTTTGAGTGGTTTATCCCCAGTTGATAGAACTGTTTGGGAAGGATTAGGAGGCATGGCCTTGTTGGAAGAGGGCTATCACTAAGAATGGACATGCTATTCTTGCATTCTCTCTCCCTCCCTGCTTCCTCCCCACACCCACCTCATGGCTGTTGTCTCAAAATGTAAGCTCCCTTCCACTGCTCTAACACCATGCCTTCCTGCTTGCTGTCATACTCCCTGTCATTCATGACCAAGGACTCATCTTTGAATATCTAAGCAAGCCCCCAATTAAATTATTTCTTTCTATAAGTTGACTTGGTCATGGTGGCTCTTCACAGCAATACAAAATTAACATATGTGTGTATGTGTACACACACAAACACACACACACGCACACACAAATATATATATATATATATGTTTCCAAAAATTTTGTTAGGCATTTTAAATAAAGATAATATAATAAACTCTTAAGCAACAAATAACAAAGTCTCTCTGTCCCTATCTCTCTCTGTGTCTCTGTCTCTCTTTGTCTCTCATCACTTTGAGCCTAACTTTCTCATTTATGCTCTAAACATCTGTATGTTAGTTTCCATGGCAAATAAACAATATGACAAGTGCTTTACTACAAGACACAGGATGTGGATGGGGCTCCAGCCCCACTAGCAAGTTTGAGAACAGGCTTCAGGTGCCTGGGAACCAGTGTGTGTTTGCTGCACAGAAGTAGATGCCTGAGTCTCCAGGCTGTGTGGCTGTGATGTGCAGGGAGAGGTGTTTGGTTTTCTTATCCAATAAAATGGTAAGTCTCTGGTTTTGTTTTCTGTCCACATTTTCAAGAATGTCTATCACAAGGTGGGGACTCTGCCCTGCTTCTTGTTTGTACCAAAGGAAGTATGAGAAAGCACTGTCTGTGTAAGTGCAGTTGATGATGGCGCTGTCTCCCTCTCCAAAACTCAGAGTGGAAGGCTGCTGCTCCACCTGCTCTCCACGGATCTCCCCTGCACAGAAAGAAAAACAGAAAGGAGGAGGACAGTCAGGCAGTGCTCTGCTGGTTTATCGTTGTCTACAATAACTAGAGGAAACTGTATAAAATAGATTTCCCCTGGATATCTAAAAATATACACCAAGCATGACCCCAAAACTTCAACTCACAGTCCATCCACAAGCACAAGAACAGGAATAAAGCGTGAATAGATGTCTTCATTGTCCTTCCAGCCTGGGATCGGTGCAGACTTGCAATCTCTTGCCAAGTCAGCTATTTGTATTTAGAGGTTGTCCCCTTTTCTGTGACAGTTAGAGTAGCTTCTTGTGTTATCTATCCAGCCAATAAGAAAACAAATGCTTCACTTCTCTTCTATTCCACCAGAATGCAATGCCACCTTGTGGCCACATCTCTAATTACTGAATGCTGTGAATGAATGTTCTCCTACAAACATAAACAAGTCCATCAAAGTGACCTTAGACCAAAGACTACAATGCACAGTTAATCAAGATTGGGGGTGGTCTTTACAAACTAATGGGTCATTATTAGTAAGTTGGAGAAAGGTACATACATGTTCTTGGTGCTGTTAAATAACGAGCTGGGTTAAAACATTTAAAATTAAAATGTCACTATGATCCATGAACTATGTTCATGACCTCAAAACTTAAACTCACAGTCCATCAACAGCCACAAGAATGGGAATAAAATGTTAATGAATGTCTTCAATATTCTTCCTGCCTGGGATCAATGTAAACTTGTAAGCTCTTATTTGCAGTCCCTTATGTACAAATGGAAGAAAAAAATTTAATTTTCAGTCAACACTATTATAACTTTTCTGCACGACAGAGGGTTAAGTAGGAAAGGGGGTGAGAGGGCATGGCAGAAAGGAAGGATGGCTGGAGTAATGACTAACAGTAAGGAAGATTGAAAATTGTGTGTGTGTGAGTGTGTGTGTGTGTGTGTGTGTGTGTGTGTGTGTGTGTGAGTGTGTGTGTGTGTGTGTGTGTGTGTGTGTGTGTATGTTTGTGTGTATAAATGAAGTTATTCTACACAGGTAATACTTCTTCCAGAATCCATAGGTTGCCAAATAAAAATCCCAGTACAGGGATGGGGTACATCTCCCAGAGTCAGTGATACTAATAGAGACCCATAGAACAATGTAACCTATTTGTCATTGCACTTGGTCATCCAGCAGAACTTGAAGACAAGACCACATTGCTGAAGACACCACACACTTTAGTCACAGGACTTAGAGCAATCAAGCTAGTACTAATCAGGAAGCTTCCTCCTTACTGACTCCAACTCAGTGCAACTCAGACTACTAGGAGAGAAAAGTCCACAACAGTCTTAACCATCTGTGAACCCTGAGAGCTACAATACCTAAAATAGCTCCTGAGAAGCTGAGGTCTGAGAAATGAGGATAAAAAGGCTAAAATAAAGTAGAATTAATGTTGAGGAAGGAAGAGAATTAGGAAATGCAGAAATGAACAGAACCAAAATATTGATAAAAACTGACAATTTAGCTACAGAAAGAAATAAAACTAAAATTAAGAGAATTCCATATCCTATTCTACTAATCATGAAGGAAAACACATTTATATTGCATAAATGCTTTTAATTATTAACACTGGTCTATTGAGCTCCAGAGTTTAAAGCATGATTTTAGGGAGTTATTTGTGGCTACATGTTTCTCATTCCTCTAGAATTGCATTTAGGAGAAAGTGGGGAAGCCTCATCATCTGGGTGTACATGGTTGCTCTGTCACCAGAAATCCTAAGGACACTGGACCATGGAGGCATCTACATTCTTCATGCATTTAGTAAATATTTAATGTTGAGGCTGGTAAACCCTGATTTTAACCTCTCCAAAATGTTTATGTTGAAGCTAAAACCCTAAGAACCTCAGAATGTGACTGTATTCAAAGTCAGGGCCTTTAAAAACTAATCAAGGTAAAATAAGGCCACCTCTAATCAAATGAGACTTATGTTCATATAGAGAGTATAGATGAACATCTTCAGAAAAAACGTATGTGACAATTTGGGGATCAAGGGTCATCTACAAGTGAAGAAGAAGGCCTCAGAAAATAACTAATCCTGTGAACTTCCTGATCTTGGACTAATAGCCTGTAGAACTGTGGAGAAATTAATTGCTGTGGCTAAAGCCTGACAGTCAGTGACAGTTTTCTCTGAGAGCCATAGAAAACGACATGTTTTAATATCATATTATGTGAGATAAATTACAAAATCAATTGGCATCATAAGCAATCATACATAGAGGAATCTTTAACATTTTCACATTCTATTCCTTAAGCCCATTTCAATGCATTTGTTTCCTTGTATTTGTACTGTGTCTGGAGGTCTAATTATCCTCATAATCTTATTCAGATTTTGGGAACTGAGGCTGGATGGTTCAGCAGTTAAAAACACTGGCTGCTTTTCCAGAGGACCCAGGTCCAGTTCTCAGCATGCACTTGGCAGCTCAAAACCATCTGTAACTACAGTTCTGGGTAATTTAATGCCCTCTGCTGGCCTCCACAGACACCAGGTTGCACACGTTGTACACAGACATATATGAATGCAAAACACCCATACACATAAAATAAAAACAAAGAGAGTACATATTGCTTGTATTGGTTACTTTTCTATTGCTGTAATAAAATGTCACCAGCCAAAGCAACTTTTTTTTTTTTTAAAAAAGAGTTTATCTGGGACCTACAGCTTCAGAGGGTTAGAGCCCATGATGGTGGAACAGAGGTGGTAGGCAGCAGGTGGATAAAGCAGCAGCTGAGAGCTTAGATGTTGATCCATAAGCAGGAGGCAGAAAGAGGGCACACCAGGAATGGCACCAGCAGTATTAAAGCTAAGAAGTTCTGCCAAGCATTGTGGCACAAGCCTTTAATCCTAACACTAGGGAGGCAGAGGCAGGTGGATCGCTTTGCGTTCGAGGCCAGCCTGGTCTATATAGCAAGTTCCACGATATGCAGGATTACATAGAGAAACCCTCTCTCCAAAAAACAGACAAACAAATGCTGTGTGATGTTTTGCATGCTGTGAATGTGTCTTGCTCTGATTGGTTGATAAATAAAATGCTGATTGGCCAGTAGCCAGGCAGGAAGTATAGGTGGGACAAGCAGACGAAGAGAACTGTGGGAAGGCTGGAAGGCTGAGAGGAGACACCAGCCTGCCTTCCACAGAGCAGCATGTAATGGCACACAGGTAAAGCTATGGAACACATAGCAACATACAGATTAATAGAAATGGGCTGAGTTTAAATGTAAGAGTTAGTCTGTGTTAGGCCTGAGCTAATGGCTGAGCAGTTTTAATTAATATAAGCTTCCGAGTGATTATTTTATATATTATTATATATGTTATTATATTATTATATGTTATAATCTCTGCAGGGTCTGTGGGTCTGAGCAGGATCAGAGAAAACTTCAGCTACCAACACACAATAAAATTATAGAGAAAATTGGATTTATTTTTCAGATAAAATATTGACAATATGGTGAAAGCCCTCTGTAAACCAACACTGAGGCAAGTTCTACCAAAGCTACAACTTGGTCCTCTTTGCATACTGTCTTTTAGATTATGGCTTGACACACAATAAGCACAAATCACTGCATTTGTTTAACCCCAAATGGGTAATTTTGTGGTAGCAATATCTAATTTTACTATGTGTTTCCTAATTTGACAAGTATTTTGTAACACAAAAAAATAAATGGCAATTCATAGAAAGATAATGATTGAAACCAAATCGCTTTTTTCAAGTGGAAATTGTTGTACTTAATATTAAAATATGTGTCTATGTATAAAAAAATTTTTTAGAACTATGTAACTATAAAGTCAGGTACAGGAGAACATGACTAAAACCTCTGCGTGTGCAAGACCAGATAGGATAATAGGATAAGTGCCTTCCAAATCTGAGTCCAAGCTTTGTCTGCACAGCAAAGCTAGTCTCGGGAAGAACATATATATATATATATATATATATATATATATATATATATATATATATATATAGAGAGAGAGAGAGAGAGAGAGAGAGAGAGAGAGAGAGAGAAATAGAGAGAAATTGTGTTTGGGGAAGACCATACTGAAGTAGATTTGAGCAAAAGTTGTAGGTTATAAGTAAATTCAAGTGGATGATTTTTAAAGCAGAAAAGGCAAATGTAAAGAGATCCTCTAAATATTCCTAGAGCTTTCAGTGACACACAGTACTTAATTAATTTTTGGGTTCATCATGAGTGAACTAGGAAAGGACAGGGTTGAGGGAGGTTGTTTTGCTGTTGATTTGTTTTGATAGTTAAAACTGATTATGTTTTAAGGAATTGATCTGCCTGCTTTCTGAAAAAGAAAGTGTCATCTATCAAGTAGAAACTCAGGAAACCCAGCGCAGTACTTGAAGCATCTAGGACCAGACAGGTAACTGGGCTCCAATGAGACCATAGGATCAGAGCTGTGAGAAGGGACAGACTCTGAATCAAATTAAAAAGTTGAGCCACTGAATTTTTTTGTTGTTGTTTTTTAATGCTACTTTCATACAACATGCTTTTTCATTGTTCTACTGCTTTATATTATGAACAGATCTTCTGAAGTATTTGTTATATGCTAAATAATTTCAAATGTATATTTCAATAATTGGTATGTGGTTCATGTAGCTGAATGACCATCATCACTGGTCATCACACCCATGTCTCTGACATCTGGTCTCCCTAACTCTAGATAGACAGAAAAAAATGGTGTATTGTAGACTTTTCTATACTAAACAATGCATGCAAAAATGAGTCCCAAAAATAATGTGGTGCTGTGTGGCTGGGATCTGAATTAGTCAGGGCTCTCCAGAGAAGCAGGACCTCTGTGCCCAGCTTGCCTTTCAATTGATTCCACATCCAGCCAAGTTGACAGTCAAGAAGAACCATCACAACACTGCCACTTATTGTTGAGTTTTAGAGAATATTATGCTTTATTATGTGTCAGTATGCTGTCATTTTGTATTACTGTATAAATCCCCATTGAACATTTGAACATTTATGATGTCTTTGCATTCGTCTAGTGATAGGCATTGAATTATTCTACTTTTGGGCTATAATTCTGGCTAATTATGGCCAGGAACATTTTGGTTTAGCTTTCTGTGTGGGCATGTGAGTATTTTAAGCATGGCAAAAAGCACAAGAAAAGATAGCAAGCAAGATCAGTCTTTAGGAAAATGTAATTTCAATCAATAAAATATATAATATATAATAGATGTGAAATAGTGATCTTGCTTGCTATCTTTGTTTGTGCTTTTTGCTATGTAGCCCAGGCTGGCTTCAAATTCATAATCATTCTGCCCCACCAACCCAAGTGCTGGAACTAGAAACATGTGCCACCATGAATGGGTTTATATAGGGTTATGCATTCAAGCACTTGTCCACTTTGAGTTTCCAATCATACTATCATAGAGTTCAAGAAGGTACAAACTGGAAGCCAAAAAGTCAAAATATCATTATCTGCAGATAATATGATAATATACATAAGTGACCAAATAGGTTCTACTAGGGGATTCCTGCAGTGGATAAACAACTTCAGTGATGTGGCTGAAAACAAATTTAACTAAAAAAAAAAATCAATAGCCCTCCTATATACAAATGACAAAATGACTGAGAAAGAAATCAGAAAAGCAACACCCAATACAATAGTGACAAACAATATAAAATACCTTGCAGTAACCCTAACCAAGCAAGTGAAAGACGGATGAAAAAAACCTTCAAGTTTTTAAAGAAAGAAAATGAGGAAGATATCAGAAAATGGAAAGATCACCCATGCTTATGGATCAATATAATTAACATAGTGAAAATGGACATCCTATCAAAAACACTCGACAGAGTCAACTCAATCCCCATCAAAATTCCAATACTATACTTTACAGACTTGAAAGGAAAATACTTAATTTTATATGAAAAAATACAAACTTCAGGATAGCTGACCAATCCTGAACAACGAAGAAATTCAGGATGTATCACACTTCCTGATTTCAAGCTGTACTACATGGATATAGGAATTAAAAAAAAAAATACCTGCAAAGTATTGGCATAAAAACAGACATGTTAATCAATGGAATCTAATCAAAGACTCAGACATAAATCCACAAGACATATTTTTTTAAAAAAGAAGCCAGAAATACTCAATAAAGCATCTTCAACAAATGGTGCTGTTCTAATGTCAAATGAATGACTTCACATAGAAGAATGCAAATAAATGCACACTTTCCATCCTGCACAAAACTCAGATCCAAGTGCACCAAAGACTTCAACATAAAACCAGACAAACTGAACATGATAGAAGAGAAAATATGAAGTAGCCTTGAATGTATCAACACTGGAGTCAGTTTCCTAAGCAGAAAATTGATAGCACAGGCACTAAAATTGACAACTAATAAATGGGATCTCATGAAACAGAAAAGCTTCTGTAAGTCAAAGGACACTATCAATAGGACAGCAGCCTACAGAATGGGAAAATACTTTCACCAACTTCACATTTGATAGAGAGCTAATATCTAAAATACATAAAGAACTCAAAAAAACTATTCATCAACAAATCAAATATTCCAATTAAAAAAATGGGTACAGATCCAAACAGAGAATGAGGAATTCTGAAATGGCTGAGAAACACTAAGGCATCAGGAAAATGCAAATCAAAATTACTGTGAGATTCCATCTTACTCCTGTCAGAATGGCTAAGATAAAAAACACAATGGCAGCTCATGCTGATGAGGATATGGAGCAAGGGGAACACTCTTCCGTTGTTGGTGGAGTGCAAAATTGTGAAGCCACTATGAAAATTCTGGTTTCTCAGAAAATTGGGAATCAATCTACCTCAAGATCCAGCTATACCACTCTTGGGCATATAATGAAGAGACACCCATCCTACCAGAAGGACATTGGCTCAACTATGTTCACAGCAGCTTTATTCATGACAGCCAAAAATGGAAACAATCTTGATGTCCTTCAACTGAAGAATGGATAAAGAAAATGTGGTATATTTGCACAATGGAGTGTTACTCAGTTGTTAGACTAAAAATGACATCATTAAATTTGTAGGCAAATGGATGGAACTAGGAAAAAAAAAATCCCAACAGAGAAGCAACCCAGACCCAGAAAGACAAAGATGATATGTGCTCTTTGGGAGCCCATTTTCAGGTTTCATAGTGGCTTTACCCAGCAGGTATGCATAGAGAAGATGATTGGACCACAGACTGAGTATAGGTGTCTGAGATGGTCTGCACTGGGCTGTTATGGGGGTAGGTCTTTTGCTCCACTCCTTGGTATTTCTATAAATACCCTAGGACAGAGACACTCAGGGCCCAATGGAATAGGTTCCTGGCCCTCTCGAGGCTATCCTGTATTTTCTATCTGTTTCTCCCCCCCCTCCACTAAATCCTTCTGTCTCATATTTCCTGCTGCTCCTACTCAAGAGCACTCTGGGGAAATGTGGTTGTGGTGGGTAGCCCCCCTCCACAGTACTTATTTATAAGTGAATATTAGCAGTAATTAAGTAAAGGATAATCATTCTACACTCTACAGACCCAAAGAGGCCAAGTGACAAGGGGAATTCAAGAGGGATGAAAGGATTTCCCTGAAAAGAGGTAATATAATAGATTTTGTGGGTGGACAGGAGACAGGTAGGGGTGGGAACAGGAAGGATCAGGTGAAGAGGAAAAAGGACAGAGAGAGAGAGAGAGAGAGAGAGAGAGAGAGAGAGAGAGAGAACTAGCTAAGAGAGACAACTGGAATAGGTGGACATTTAGAGAGCAATATGGAAACCTAGTGCAGGGAAACTTCCTGTAACCTAGAAGGGTGACCCTACCAAGGACTCCTATGGAGGAGGATATGGAGCCCGAACTGGTCTCCTTGTAACCAGGCTGGTCACTCAGTGGTGGAATTGGGACACCAACCCAGCCATAAGACCTTCCACCCACAACCAGTCCAACCTGCAAGATGCTCTAGGGCAATGGTAGCTCAGAGTTTGCGGAGAGGACAACTAATGACTTATCTGACTTGAGGCCCACACCACAGGGAAGAGCCCGTGACCACCATTGCCTAGATGGCCAAGATCTAGACGCTAGATAGCTCAGAAACCTAGGATAGAACAAAACATGACTGAACCTCACCCCAACCCATGCACACATATGCACACCCTGAAAATAAATAAATAAATAAACAAATAAATAATACAATTAAATTATCCCTAATGATATTCTGCTATACTCATAGTACCAGTGCTTATCCCAGTTGTCATTAGAGACGTTTCCTCCTGCTGCTAATGGGAGCAGATACTGAGACTCACACCCAAACATTAAGTGGAGCTCAGGGAACCTTGCAAAAGAGGGGGAGGAAGGATTGATTGGAGAAGACAGAGTGGTCAAGGACACCATGAGAACACATCCCACAGAATCAACTACACTGGACTTATAGGAGCTCACATAGACTGAAGTGGCATCCATGCAACCTACATGATCTGTGCTAGGTCTCTGCATACATGCTGTGATTGTTAGTTTGGGGTTTTTGTTGGAATCCTAATAATGAGAATTGGGTGTCTCTAACGATTTGCCTACTCATGGGCCCCTTTTCCTTCCACTTGGTTGCCTCATTTAGCCTTGATATGAGGATTTATGCCAAGTGTTATTGAGTCTTGTGCTGTGTTCATTTGATAATCACTGCGAGGCCTGCTGTCTTCTGAAAACTGAGGAACAGTAGATCTGAGGGAGAGGGGAGGTGGGGGAAAGCTGTGGTGGGCAAGTATTATGTGAGAGAATTTATTTTTTAAATAATAATAAAAATAAAAATATAGTGGGGTTGGTGATTTAGCTCAGTGTTAGAGAGCTTGCCTAGCAAGCACAAGGCCCTGGGTTCGATCCTCAGCTCCAAAAAAAAATAATAGTGACGTGATTATACATTCTGTTTGGCAATGCCTCAGCAGATACACAATTTGCAAACATTTCCTTCAACTTTGGGATTCTCTGTTCACTTTATCAATGGTGTATTTTAAAGCATAAACATGTTAGTGCTAAGACTATAGCTCAGGAGAGCACCTGCCTTGCATTCAAGATGCCTGTGTTTAATTCCTAGCACTGAAAAAAAGTAAAAAATAATTGTTACATTTTCAGTCTGGGATCCCTTTTGGTCTTTTGGAATACACTACAGAAAGAAGGAATACTTCCTTCCATTAACAGGTAAATACCCTTCCATTTTTCCCTAGTTCCCTTTGAGAACTATGAATCTCTTTGGAATAGTTGTCCAATCTATTTAATTCATAACCTATATTATGTCTTAAGTCCACCACAATCAAAGTTTCTTTCTCCTAACAATGCCACCTCAACGTCCCTGCTGCTTAACTCAGCCTTCTTCATTTGACCTGTTAACAGAATTGAGAACATTCATCTCTTCATCTTAATTCACTTTTTCCCCAGGACCAAAGCACCCAAGATTCAGCATTTTTTTTCTCCATGCAGATCACACCCACTGACCCACTGCACTGAAAAAGAAAAAGGAAAAAAAAAAAACTAGAAA
>NW_023411828.1:0-26155 GCF_903995425.1 Onychomys torridus | reverse complement strand
TCATTTATAAACTGTTTGGTATCCCTATTCCCTGATGAGGACACAACAATGCATGTCATATTTCATTAATTTTTCTTGAGAGTTTCATACATCGTTATAAAACCTCCCTCTCTCCCCATTCTATTTCCCACACATCACATGCAACAAAACTCTGAAACTCATGAGCTCTTCTTTATTTACTATATTCAAGCACTCTTTTTCATTTACTGTTTCACATTCATATGCACTTGCACACACGCACTAGATCCTATTTGTTGTTGCTCGGCTACTCATGTGTTTGGTGATGATCATTTGGGAATGAAAAAAAAGCTATAAGAGGTTTCATCCTGGATAAGACCAAGTCTCCATCTCTCATGAGGGTATCACTTCACTTCTAATTCAGATAGAAAGATTCATGTTATAGTGTATCAATAGGATCTGTGTTTGTCCTTGAAGAAGATAGGCATTATGAAATGGAAGCATTGCTTTTCAGAAAAGTGTCAATTACATCTTTATCAATAAACTATTTGGATGTTGGAAAGGCCTGTCCATAAGAAATGCTGAAGTTGCACTAACAATATTTTGCTTTTTACATCAGATATGGATCAGTGTATGAAGTGTCCAGAGGACCAGTATGCCAATGCAGAGCAGAACCACTGTCTGTACAAAGATGTGACCTTTCTGGCCTTTGATGACCCTTTGGGGATGACTCTGTCCTGCATGGCCTTGTGTTTGTCTGCATTCACAGTTCTGGTTCTTGGGATCTTTGTGAAGCACCAAGACACTCCCATTGTGAAGGCAAATAACCTCACTCTCAGCTACATCCTGCTCATCTCCCTCATCTTCTGTTTCCTCTCTTCCTTGCTCTTCATCGGCCATCCCAACTCAATCACCTGCTTCCTGCAGCAAATAACATATGGAGTTTTATTCACTGTGGCTATTTCCACTGTGTTGGCCAAGACAATTACTGTGGTTTTGGCCTTCAAAGTCACTACTCCTGGAAGAAGGATGAAGTGGCTCCTGGTATCAGGGGCACCAACCTCTATCATTCCCACTTGCTTCATCATCCAAATTATTCTCTGTGCAATCTGGTTAGGAGCTTCTCCTCCTTCTGTTGACATTGATGCACACTCTGAGCATGGGCACATCATTATTGTATGCAACAAGGGCTCAGTAACTGCTTTCTATTCTGTCTTAGGATACTTGGGCTCTCTGGCCCTGGGGAGCTTCACTGTGGCTTTCTTGGCCAGGAATCTCCCTGACACATTCAATGAAGCCAAATTCTTCATTCAGCATGCTGTTGTTCTGCAGTGTCTGGGTCACTTTTCTCCCTGTCTACCACAGCACTAAGGGCAAGGTCATGGTGGCTGTGGAGGTCTTCTCCATCTTAGTCTCTAGTGCTGGCTTGCTGGGATGTGTATTTATCCCCAAGTGCTACATCATTTTGCTAAGACCAGAGAGAAATTCTCTTCAAAAGTTAAGGGAGAAAACTTTTTCCAGAACTCACATTTCATAAATTTTAACTGACAAATGTAATGTTGCTAAAGAATCACCTATCAGGATACAATGCAAGGTTATTCATTAGCTAGTGACTCTTAGTGTTTCTTCTAATGGTGTTGATTATCAGTGTCATGTATACTATTTTATCTATATTGTCTCCCATGTACTTACACTCAGCCACCTATTTTTACAGGACTTGGCTTTTGGACATTAGTGATGAGTAGAAATGTTATTTTTGTCTGTAATATGTAATAAGATTTGAGATTAACTCAGAAGTTTCCTTTTGAAATCTTAGTGAACGTATGACTTTGACAGCAATGGATTATTGGAGAAATTGAAGGAAGTTTGTAACCTCATGTTTACAGATGAAGGCAAAACAGTGGTACCCCTCATTGAGAGAAGACTACAGAATCTGATGCATCCTTGGAGTTAGAGGAGTAGAACTTAGGAGTGAGAGTGATGTTTCAATAAACAGTTATTGCAGAATATTGCAGAAGTTGGAGAGATGTCTCAGCAGACAAAATCACGTACTTCTCTTGTAAAGTGGCAGAGTTCAATATACAGCCTTCATAAAATGTAGTTCACACCCAACTGTAACAGTAGCTCCAAGGGATCAATGTCCTCTTTGGGGCTTCAAGGCTCTTACACACACACACACACACACACAGACACTCACACACACACACACACACACACATTACCATACACTCAAAACGCATGCGCGCGCACACACACACACACATACACTCACATTACCATACACTCAAAATGCACAAACACACACACACACACACACACACACACACACACACACATACCAGAATCCTAACCCTTTCTGTCTATCACTAGAAAATATACAGATTTCTATGGGATAATAATAAAATAAAATATACTAAGATAAAAAGATAATATGTTAGATTGAATAAGCAAACAAAAAGAAGGAAAGGAGCCCAAGAAAATTCTGAAACCTACTTGATTGCACTTTCTCAGTCCCTTCAAAACTGTAAATTGGTAGGCATTGTGTATACTGAAAGAAACTAATCGGGTAAAATGAGAGAAGAAAAAATAAGAAGATGAAAAAACTGAGAAAAAACAACAAAGAAATAAACCAAATAGTAAAAACTCTGACATGATATTGTGAGATAAGAAATATCAAAGATGCCATTGAGTTCATTTTATGTTGCCATCTACTGTTGAACATGAAGCCTATACTCAAAAGTAGACTCCCTTGGAGGAAAGTAAACTTTCATTACCAGCTTGCTATGCACTGGATATTTCTTCTGGGTTTAAGCTAAAGTCATCTGAGAGGAGGGAACCTCAATTAATAAAGTGTTTAAAAGCTGGCGGTGGTGGTGCATATGTTTAATCCTAGCACTTAAAGGCATAGGCAGATGTCTGTGAGTTTGAGGCCAGCCTGGTCTTCAGAGTTAGTTACAGGATAGCCAAGATTCCAAAAAGAAACCTTTCATGATGCTTCCCATGCTCCCAAAAGAAAATGTCTCCATGACATCAAGCTATAGGGCATTTTCTTAATCAGTGATTAACTGGGAGAGGCCAGCTCAATGTGGGTGGTGACATTCCTAAGCTGGTGGCCCTGAGTTCTATAAGAAATCAGGCTGAGCAAGGTAGTAAGCAGCACCTCTCCACGGCATCTGCCTCATTTCCTGTTTGATTTTGGTCCTAGATTCCTGAAATGATGGACTCAAATGTAAAAGTGTGGGCAAAATAAGCCCTTTCTTCTCCAACTTGTTTTTGAAATTTGCATACAGGTCAAATAGTGAAGTAAGATGAAACACAGTTCTGTTAATCCTGTGGCCCACTGTATCATGTGAGAAGATAAGGAGAATTTCTGGCCTTCTGGAGCATTTGGAGAAAATATTCCTACTTTTGCATTTATCCCAAGACCTTTTGGGAAATTCCAAAAATTGAGAATGTCATATTCTGCATGTGATTTCCTTTTCCCATCCAGAACCACCTGGTCTCCAGCATGATTGATGAGTTGTGTGTTCTTTAGAAAAGGGTGAAGCTGGAAGAGATGCATGCTGTTATGTTACATAAATTCCAGAGAGGTACAAAAGAGGCAGAATTAAGCAACATCACTTTTTGATTTTAATCCCTATTGTGAAAAGCACACTTAATATAGGTATCACTCATATCAATCAAATTATACCCAAGGATAATGGAAACATCATTATGGTTCTAAAATATTCCAATCACTTCCTTTAGAAAACAGAACCAAGCACTCCTAAATGATATATGTGCATGGAGAAAACTCCCACCTTCTTTTAAAATATAGTCATACCTGGGCCTGAGTGATGGCTCTGAGGTTAAAGGCACCAACTGCTCTAACAGAGGACCAAGGCTGGATTCCCAGAACCCACATGGCAGCTTACAACTGTCTGTAACTACAGTTCCAGGGGAGCCAACCCCCTCACCAGACATACATGCATTCAAACACTAATGTTCATAAAATAATATAAAAAAAGAAAATTTAGTCACATCCAATAATGTTTTGAAAATATTTGGAGTTTCACTATGTAAAATGAATGATTTTATGAGTGATCATTTATGGAACATAAGCATTTTAGCAGTATCTATGTCCATTGTGACAATTCTCTGTATGTGTGTTTTCTGTTGTGTGAAATCTCTGGGGTTAATGGACATTTCATATTGAAAAATTTACCCTGAAAATACTGTACGATCCCTGTGGATATTGCTCTGCTGTGAATATCTCTCTGTATAAATAAAATGCTGTTTGGCCATTGGCCAGGCAGGAAGTATAAGCAGGACAAGAGAGAAGAGAATTCTGGGAGGTGGAAGGCTGGGGAGAGAGAGACACCACCAGCCACCAACATGATAAAAAAAGAGATAAGGTACTGGTAAGCCACAAGCCACATGACAAAATTTAGATTAATAAAAATGGGCTAAATATAAAAAATAAGAGCTAGACACTAGTAGGCCTGAGCTAAGGCCAAGCAGTTTAAATAACATAAATGTCTGTATGTTTATTTTACAAATGGGTGTTGGACTAACAGGGCTTGATGGAACCTGGAGAGAAGCTCTCCAACTACAGACCCCTTGCAATACAACTACATATTGGCTTAAAGTAGAACTTCTACTTACATAGACTCTCTCATAGATGTTGAGAAAATAATCTAAGCTATGTATTCTCTAGTTTTAGTGCATTTCTAAACCCTTAGAGTGGCATCTTGCTGATGTATAGTACCACAGGAGTGACATGTTACCTGCCATGGGAAGAATACCATATGTTTCCTTTTCCACAAGTGTGAAAAAGTACTTGATTGAGAGTCATCTCATGTAGACTGTGGGCCACAGAATAGACGGCATTGTACACATTGTAACTCTCTTCACTCATGGCCATGTCAAATATGTTCCCTGGCAAGAATCCCAAGGAGGCATTAGGCAGATAGTTATCCACAATTTTACAGTTTTTCCTCAAAAATGAGCAATTGAAGAATGAGTGCCATAATACATGAAGATAAAATGTCTTGTGGGTATTTGGAAGGATTGGCTGTCTGAACAAAATCTGTAAAATTAATAATCTCCCTCCTTACGGCGTGAAAATAAGGGTCCCATGCAAATGCAATCTAACAGGAAATAGTTATCAAATGTCGAATGATCCCAGAGTGAGTTCAGGACCCAGACATTCCATGTGACTAACTTCTGCTTTATATTTACTATTAAGCTTAATAGAGAATCAGTGTCCCCATAAATAATAATCACATTTGCTGATGAATCCAGGATTTTCGCCTGATTTTTCCAGGATGTGGTCAGAAATGAACCCCTGATGGCTAGGATCATTTCCACAAATGCTATGCAGACTCCATTTTTTTCCAGCTCAGTTCTCAAATCTGATAGAATCTGGTCACCTTTGTGATCATCTATGATGAACAGCCCCACCCAGTTCCAGTGGAAATGAAGCATCAATGACACAATGCCAAGTGTCAGAGATGTGTCCTTGGGGGCCACCTGGTACAGGGAAGAAAATCTTCTTTGTTCACTGAGGGTGGTATCAAAAGGCCCAATACCAAGCTGTAGGGAGAAACAATCAGAAAGAAGAACATTGTCAAAAATAATGAACTCAATTCTACATCAATGGTTTGAAAGCTTAAGGATAATCTTTCTTTGATGTTCAAATTTGTCTTCCTATGGGTTTATTGAGAACATACAGTGATGTTCTTCTGTCAGCCACAAGCAGCTGCACATGAATCTCCTGATACTTTAATTACTGTCTTCAGCCCCACAGGGGCCCCACAGTCAGTACCCCAACAGCCACTCAGGTTGAAGCCTGGAGGGGCATCCAGTTCTCACCAGCCTGGTACATGGTGCTTGCTGTATGTAGGTTTAAACTAAGTTCTATCATTTTATTTACCATCAAAGGCTTCAGAAGTCAGTTGTGAGGGTCAAATCCTGTTAGATCTGAGAGACCAAAGAACATCCATATGACCTTGCTGTTCGATTGGAGACTCAGCAATAGGACATGTATCTCCATTTGTTCCAAAGCAAAACAAAGAACCAAATTCCACGTCCCACCCTAACCCTTCCTGTGCTGTCCTTCTGTCTGTATTCATGATTCATCAGAATGATCTATGGCTAATTCCATTCAACTATTGCAGGCTCTGCCCCCCTGAACCAAGGTTGATTTTACTTAATTAATGCATACACACTACAATGTGATTGATATCCTTCAGAAATACAGACAATATTTAGATGTTTAATAGTGGTGTGTCTGTTCCAGCCTTCCTTCCCCTTCTCTTTATTCTAAAGAACAAAAATATAGTATGTCAACAGCGTCTGCTTTATTTCCCTCTCCATGAAGTTACTCAAGCATGCCTCATTTTCTCACAGACAGCTGAAATGTCACCAAGCCAAGCTGACATCATGTTTTATCCCATTGTCTTCTCTCACCTGTGGGAATTTGTAAAGATCCAGCAGTGTTCCAATGTATTCTGATATTGCCCATGATGGTCCTGTAAGTACAGCACCTGACATGCCCTCTCTTGCACATCTGTAGTTGGGGATGCCATAGCCAGTGCCTGAAAGCGAGGCAAAAAGAGTTGCCAGAGTGCCCATTTGACCATTTGGGACATTATGGACTTCAAATCCCAGGGATGTGTTAAGTAAAAGATAGGGATTGCTGTTGATCTCCTCAATGGCAAACAGCATGGCCAAAATACATTGGTAGTTCCTCAACTTGAACCTGCACAGAAGGTACAACAATATTTAGGAGGAAGACTCACAGCACACAACATGTGATATATGTGAAAGCAAATTGAAAATAGTTTTTCTCATACAAAATAATCTGATTAGTTTCCTCTCCACCACCTCCTCTAGATTCCACTCACTTCCCCTCCTGCTCAAATCTATACCCTTTCTTTTTCTCTTATTAGAAAACAAACTGGTATTGAAAAATTATGATAAATTAAAATAAAGCAAATAAGCCAAAGTTGGATAAAATAAGTAAACACACAGAAGGAAAAATTCTAAGAAACAGACAAACACAAGAGAGGAAAAAACACACATTTTCATACACAGAAAGTCATGAATAAAAGTAATTAGAAACAATCATTTTGCACAAAAAAATCTTTAAAAATTTAGAATTCACCAAATGTTCATTGAGTGTATTTTTTGGTTTCCCTCTACTACTGAGCATGGGGCCTGCACTTAGTAATTGTTTATATACTCAACAAAACTTCCTTGAAGAAAACTAGTTATTGTATTTGCAACTGGGTTAGTTATGGAGGCTTGAGACAATTTGGAGTTGGCTTCTGTCTTAAAGATGAGGGCTCATGTGCACTTTTCCTCTCAGTGCTGGCAACCCATCTGTCTTAGTGGTACAGGTCCTGTGCATCCTTCCCAGTCTCTTGATTTCATATGTGGATCAGTCCTGCTATGTTTAGAAAGTCTTGTTTCCTCAGTGTCTTTGACTTTCTCTGACTCATAATCTTTCCACCTCCTCTTCTATTGGGTTCCCTGAGCCCTGAGGGATGGGACATTAAGAAGACATCCCATTTAGAAGTGAGTGTTACAATGATCTATTAATATGGCAGAATATACATAGGAGGCATTTTATTGCTATATTTCTTTAGCAAAACAATATTATTTGGTTTTCCCCTGGGTCCATGGTCTGTCTAGTCTCAGGTTCTTGACAAACCAGAATAATTTGGGCTGATATTCTACAAGATATGGGATAGCACTGATGCTCCCTGAGACTTCTATACCCAGCAAAGTATCAGTCAGAATGATAGAGAAAGGTAAACTTTTCATGATAAAAAGTGGTGAAGAATATTATGACGACTAAACCCATTTTGCAAAAGGCAAATGAAGGAAGAGTTAGGTCTGAAGCAAAGGATAAACTTATTCAAGTCGGCAGAGGGAACAAAAAAAATTCCAGAACTTGTGACTGAAAAATAAGTCTGAATAATAAACCTTTAATGAAATCTCTAAAAACACAAACAAAATTCCAGGAATTAATATATACCATTCAATAATAACTTTCAATATTTGTCGTCTCATAATTTTACTTATGAGAAAAGGGAAAGAGGTTGAATCAGAAAACAATACCCAGATTTTTGCTGTGTCCAAGAAACACAATTTACAACTAAAAATACTCCCCAAATTAGCATTAAAGGATGGAAAAAACTTCCATGCAAATGTGACTGAAAACTAAGCAGGGAGGAGAGAGTAGGGATATAAGGATCATACCTCAATATAATAAAGTCAAATGATAGCAAGCCTATAGCAATATCAAGTTAAATAGAGAGTAATTTAAGGCAGTTCCACTAAGTTTGGAAACAAGAAAGGCTGTGTACTCTCTCCATCTCTATTCAATATGGAACTTGAAGTTCTAGCTGCAGCAATAAGACAACTGAATGAGATCAAGTAGATATAAATTGGTAAGCTAGAATTCAATGTATCACTGCTTATAAATGATATTACAATACACATAAGTGACCCCAAAAATTCTAACAGAGAACTCCTGCACCTGATAAACCCCTACAGGAATGTGGCTGAATATAAGACTAACTCAAAAAATTTAGTAGCCCTCCCATATACAAGGACAAAAGGACTGAGAAAAAGTCAGGAAAATAACACCCTTCAAAATATTCACCGATAATAATACAATATCTTGGGGTAACTCTAACCAAGCAACCAAGCATTTGAAAGACTTGTATGATAAAAACTTCAAGTCTGAAGAAAAAAATTTAAGAAGATATCAGAAGATGAAAAAGATTCTCTCTACTCATGAATGGGGTAAGATATCAACATAGTAAAAATGACCATCTTACCAAAAGCAATCTGCAGATAAAATACATTCTCCATCAAAATTCCAAAGACAATTCTTTACAAGACCTTGAAAGAAAAATATTCAATTTTATATGGAAAAACCAAAAAAAAAAAAAAAAAATAACCAAAAACCCAGGATAGTTAAAGGAATCTGCTACAATAAAAAGAACTTGCAGAGGTATCACTATCCCTGATTTCAAACTTGTTACTATGAGCTCTAGTAATAAAAACTGCATGATATTGGCATAAAAATAGATTAGGATGATCAATGAAGTCTAATTGAAGACCCATACATATAATCCACACACTTTTGCACACTCTGATTTTTGATGGAAGAATCCAGAGAGACACAATGCAAAAAGAAAGCATCTTCCACTTTGGTGCTGGTTTAACTATATGTCTGCATGTAGAAGAATCCAAATTGATCAACATTTATTGCCTTGAATAAGATCCAAGTTCATGTGTATCAAAGACTTCAAAGTAAAACCAGACACATTGAACCTAACAGAACAAAAAGTGGGAATAGCCTTAAATGCATTGGCGTAGGAATGACTACCTCAAAGAAACATCAATAGTTAGTCCTGGCACTAAGACCAACAATTAATAAATGAGACCTTATGGAACCAAAAAGCTTTTGTAATGCAATTAGTACCATCAATAGGACAAGGTTTCATCCTACAGAATAGGGAAAAGTATCCATCAACTCTACTCCAGATAGAGGGTTAATATCCAAAATATATAATGATCTGAGGTCTTTGATCCACTTGGACTTAAGTTTTGTGCATGGTGACAGATATGGATCTATTTGCAATCTTCAGCACATTGACATCCAGGTATACCAGCACCATTTGTTGAAGATGCTTCTTTTTTTCCATTGTACAGGTTTTGGCTTCTTTGTCAAAAATTGTATGTTCATAGGTGTGTGGATTATATGTCAGGGTCTTCAATTTTGAATCCACTGGTCCACATGTCAGTTTTTACGCCTAGCTACCAAGCTGTTTTTAATTACTGTAACTTTATAGTAGAGTTTGAGCGTCAGGGATCATGTTGCCTCCCAGAGATTGTTTTATTGTATTAAGATTCTTTTGGCCATCCTGGGGTTTTTTGTTTTTCCATATGCAGTTGAGTTATTATTCTTCTCATGTCTATGAAGAATTGGTTTGGTATTTTGATAGGATTTCATTGAATCTGCTAGATCTGTCACCATGCACAAAATTTAAGTCCAAGTGGATCAAAGGACCTCGTTCATAAATCCAGTTACACTGAACCTGATAGAAAGAGGAAAGTAGGAAGTTGTCTTGAATGCATTGGCACCTGAGATCACTTTCTAAATATAACACCAGTAGCACAGACATTGAGAGAAACAATCAATCAATGGGACCTGTTGAAACTGAGAAGCTTTTGTAGAGCAAAGGACATGGTAAGCAAAACAAAGCGACAGCCTACAGAATGGGAAAAGGTCTTCACCAAACCCACATCTGACAGAGGGCTGATATCCAGAATATATAAAGAACTCAAGAAATCAGACCTCAAAATGCCCAACCGTCCAATTGAGAAATGGACTATAGCGGGAACCTACATGGGACTGAACTAGACATGTTGAATGTGGGTGACAGTTGTGTGGCTTGATTTGTTTGTTGGTCCCTGAGAGCAGGACCAGGACTTATCCCAGGTGCATGAACTGGCTTTTTGGAGCCCATTCCCTGTGGTGGGATACCTGGCTCAGCCTGGATACAATGGGAAGGGGATAGGCTCACCTTCAACTTGGTATGCCAGACTTTGTTGCCTTCCATGGGAGGCCTTACCACTCTGAGGAGTGGAAGGGGGTAGAGTGGGAGGGAGGTGAGGGGCAGAGGAAGGGTAGAGAGAGGGAACTGTAGTTGGTATAAAATGGAAAAAATTTTAATAAATAAATATATTTAAAATTAAAAAAAAGAGATGGCTACAGAACTAAACAGAGAATTCTCATACAAAGGAAACTCAAATGGCCTGAAGGGACATTTAAGGAATTGCTCCAACCATCCCCTAATTATCTGGGAAATTGCAAATCAAAATGACTCTGAGATACCACCTTACACCTGTCCGGAAGTGGCTAAGATAAAAGCACTGAAGAAAGCTTACGCTGGAGAAGATGTGGAGTAAGGGGAACTCTCCTCCACTGCTGGTGGGAATGCAACTTGTACAGACATTTTGGAAATTAATATGGTGGCTTCCTTAGGAAATTGGGAATCATCTCTCCCAAGACCCAGCCATACACTCTTGGGCATATACCCAAGGAATATTCAGTTTAATTCTACATTTATACACCCTGTGAACTTGTAAACCTTTAGATACAGGATTTGTTTACAGAAAGTACTCTTTGTCCACTATGCACACAGCAGCCTTCAAAAACCCACCCACATGAAACAGTACTTTCAAAATATCTTCAAATTATCAGCAGTCTCTCCCAGAAACCTTCTATTTTCTAACAACCAATGGAATATGAGACTCAAAATTTTGATCAGAAAATTTTAATACAAAATATATTAGTTTATAACCTTTTTTTGAGTACGTATAGAGTCCATATAATTTAAATTAGGACCTTTTTATATTATATGAACTATGTATACAATGATGCAAAACTAAATGGATCAATGGTTCTCCATCTCATTGTGAACACACAGCTTAGAGCTTGGCATTTTGTTCCCCTGGGAACCAAGACCCAAACACACTGTGGGCAACTTAAAAAGGGTATATATCTTCCCCCAAATATTATTACATATAATTTTTTCACTAAAGGTATTTTACAAAATGTTTGTTACTAGTTCTACTATTAAAGTAATGAGATTCTAAAAAGATATTTTCTGAAAGAGCACTCAATATATGTATTTGCATGTTCCAGAATTTCTCTGTAGACCATGCTTGCCTTGAAGACGTAGGTTCACCTGCTTTTGCCCCACAAGTGCTCAGATTAATGGCATGCACCACCACGATACCCAGTAAGATGTTTGGTTTTGATAGCACAGGGCTTGTTATAAAATGGACAATTAATACGATTAAAATAGAAAAGAAAGGCATGTTAATTTCCATAGTTTAATCACTTCACATTTTTATAGATGGTAAATTATTATCCTCTACCCTGTAGATACTGATGTCATGATGAAACATGAACATGTATAAATATTACTGATAACTATGACAGTGCAAAACTTAATGCAAATCGGTTTAGAGCAAAGCAGGAAATCTGTGCAATTTCTGAAAAAATAGTTTTGATAATTGATAAATATAACTTGAACAAATAAAAGTTTGTGTTATTTTACGCCTTCAGTATCACAGAATATAAATATTAAAATAAACATTACAATGTAAAAATGTTTCACAAAATACAAAGTGAGCAAATACTTATATCTTTTTAATTTTAGATACAAACTGTAAATTGAAAATATCCATAGTAAAATAGAAAAAATTAAAATCTAATGTTTTATATCTTCTATTATAAATTGTTTTATATTTATTCATATACAAATGCACACATATAGACAATGCAACTTTAACATGCTAAGTCAGCCATAATTTTTTAAGTTAGTTTTAAGGAAAAGCTCTCTAACACAGTGAGAAACTGTCATTATTACTTGCAGGGAAATAATCACCATGCATAAAGATTCTATTTAGTGTACATCAACATGTGCTTATGTAGATTATCTGCTCTTATTCAGATATGGTAGACATATATTTGTACTTATTAGACATTATTTCAAATACCTATCAATATGAATGCCAAACCTTGAAAAGGAATAAATGAATAAAAGACTTACTCGATCATAATATCTCTGTTAAATTTCATCATTACCCAATCAATTGTTTTGTTGAGTGGGTAGACAGCAAAAGCTGGGAAAAATCCAACAAGCACCACATTTCCTTCACCAGTTAAATTGTAGTTCATTCTGACTAAGCACTCACTGCTTCTGTAGGAGCACACAAGAATAGGAATCTGCAGAAAGGAAAGGATAGAAATCCAAGGGCACAGCATATTAACAAAGTATCTGCCCACCCATGAGCATGATAAGGTGGACTCTACAGGTTCCAACCCGTATATACATAGCTCATGTGTGTAAGTGTTTGTTTCTAATTTTATTGGTGACTGGAGCGATCCTGTGAACCACCTCAAGTTCTTTCTGTCAGGAATCTTCACTATCCTGTAGAATTATCCAATAATTACTTCCCTCAGGCATTGATTCTGAGGCCTTGCTTTCAGAATAACAAACAATATGCATAAAAATATTTTTTAGGCTCTTCTCCAGCCACAAGCAGTATGATTTCATCCAAGACCATAGAGAACCAGTCCCAAGACATGAAATCTCCTTAGAGGATTCTGCCACAAGTGTGAACCAAGAAAACTCATGGGAAAGCCATTTATGGTGATACAAACTTGTTACACCAGTTGATGCCATGGTAAATAAAAGGGGAAAGGTTCAAAAAATCCCCATGGCAGGAGTGACCAGGACACAATAACAGACACCATGTTCTGTAGAACTGGAGTCTCTCAATCCTAGTTTTGTTTCCCATGGTCTCCATGAGTCACAGAATACTTTTCCACAGATGTACATCTGAACACCAGTATTATGTCCATGCCCCTTTCTATACAGTTTGTGTCTCTTTCTTATGAAACTAATGGTTCTGCAAAATTGATTTCCAAATTATTAACTTCATGTTAATGTAGAAATCAAGTTTCCCCATTGAATCTAAACTTTGACTTTCTGTTATATTCATTTATCCACCATGAACCACTGAATTGACATACTGTCATGATACTCTGTAATCCTAGAACATTTGGATTTATTTAAGTCTAATTATTAGACATAAGTCCTAGTTTTTTTATGAGTCACAGAATGTTCCTTTTTCTACAGATGTATGTGTGAATGCCACTATTATGTTCATGCCCCTCTGTAAACAATTTGTGTCTCTTTCTGATGAAACTAATGGTGCTACTGAATTGATTTCCAAATGATCAACTTCATGTTAATGCAGAAATCCAATTTTCTTTTTGAATCTCAGCTTTGACCTTCTTTAATATTCTTTTATCCACCATGAACCAATGAATTGTCATAATATGGGCAGTCCCATAACATGGGTCCACCTACTAATTATCTGTATCTGAGAACATAGTATCATAAAGAAATATAATACCTTAGAAATACATCTAGGCTTTTATCCCCCCCAAACAGTGAGGCAAGCTGTTAGGAGAAGGGCTCTGTTTCCAAAAGCACAGGGATCAGTTAAGGCAGTGACTCCACGATGTATGTGTGGTACTGTAGCCATGGTGCGTGTTAATGTAATGGTGACCACAATGAAAACTCTGCACGACATAGAATGTGAATCATTGTGGAAACAATGACTTTTCCTTCATAGCGATGAATCAATGTTACTGGACTAGGACACAGCTAAGTGAGGTTCACTACCCTTTTTGCCCTCCTCTACCTTAACCTATCTATCCTATCTGCAGGAGCCTTCCTCCCAACCTAACTCATTCCCTGAAGATGCATGACTTGAACAGAATTGTACACCCCTAACATTTGTTGTCCATTGTTTTGCTAATCTTTGCCATTGTGACTGAAGTAAGATGAATTATCAAAATTCTTTTGATTTGCATTTCCTTAATAGCTAAGACAGATACTCATTTTGTTGGTTTCCTGGTAATGTTTTCTTCTTTTTATAACTCTCTGTACAGGTCCCAGTCCCATATTTTTGAATTGGTCATTCTTTCTTTTTTTTTGAGTCATTATTTTTTGGGTTCTTTTTATATTCTAGATTTTAAATTCTCTGTCAGATCTATATCTATACCTATATCTATATCTATATCATCTATCCACCATCTATCTCTATCTGTCTATCTATCTATCTATCTATCTATCTATCTATCTATCTATCTATCTATGTCTCTGTCTCTGTATCTATATCTATCCACCATCTATTTATCTATCTGTCTGTCTATCTATCTATCTATCTATCTATCTATCACTATCTATCTATCATCTCTCTGTCTATCTCTGTCTCTGTCTCTATATCTGTATCTCTCTCTCTCTCTGTATATATAGATATATATATTAATATATTATATATATATATATACAGTGTATATATATATATATATATACACTGTAGGCCTCCTTTTCATCTGGTGGGTTGTTCCTTTAGCCATGCAGGAACTTTAATTTTATGAAATCACACTTGAAGGCTGGTGGCTATTATTCGTGTGTTGATGGAGGCCTATTCAGAAAGTCCTTTCCTTTATGGATATCATGTGGGGTACTGTCCGTGCATTCTTCTAGATGTTTCAGGTTTAGGTCTCTAATCAACTTGGAATTTGTTATTATGTAAGGTGACAGACACTGGTCTAACTTCATTCTCCTCTATGTGGACATCCAGTTTTCTCAGCACTATTAGGTGAAGATTTTTTTTTTTTCTGCAGCGTATGTTTGTGACATCTTTGTCCAATATATCTGTTTTACTGCAGGGAATAATGTTTTTATTATATGGCTCTGTAATTTATCATAAGATCTGGAAAATGATACCTCAGTGTTGTTTTTTGTTCTGAATTATTTGGACTGTATGGGGTCTTTTGTTTGTGGTCCATATGAATTTTAGGATAATATTTTTCTGTTTCTGTGAGGAGGGAGATGGGGATTTTGATTGGGATTGCAGTGACAAAATCGCTTTTGGTAAAACGGTGATTTTTACAATGTTAATTTTACTAATCCGTGAGCATGGGATGTCTGTTTTATTGTGTTTTTAATGTCTTTGTTTGTTTTTTCATGACAGGGTTTCTCTGAGTAGCTTTGCACCTTTCCTGGTACTCTCTTTGTAGACAAGGCTGGCCTTGAACTCACAGAGATACGCCTGCCTCTGTCTCCTGAGTGCTGGGATTAAAGGTGTGCACCACCACCGGCCCCTCCTTCTATTTCTTAAGAGGTTTAAATTTTTCCTTGCAGAGTTCCTTGGCTTCTTTGGTTAGATTTATTACCAGATAACTTTTGAGACTCTTGTGAATGGGAGTGTATTTTGAATTTTGTTTCTGTGCATTTGTTATTGATGTGTAGAAAAGATATTTATTCGAGGGAGTCAATTCTCTATCTGCCCAAAAACTGAATCAGTTCATCTTTTCTAGATTTTTTTCAGGTAGAACTTTTGGCATCTCTAATGCATAGCATCATCTCATTCACAAATACGGATACTTTGACTTCTTTTTTCTTTGTGGCCTCTTTGGCTTTCTTCTCTTGACTTATTACTCCAGGTAGTACTCCAGCCACAGTTTGTAAAGGAGATGGGGAGAGTGGGCATCTCTGTCCTGTTCCTGACTTCAGTGGACATGATTCATTCTTTTTGCCATGTGAGATAAGATTGTCTGGGAGGTTTTTTCCATGATACAATGATGAAACTTTTCTTTGGCTCTTTTGTAGAACAATAAACAAAATGCAGCTGGTATTCTTCCCCTAGTGAGCACTATACAGATTCTGTGTAGATCACTGAGCACAGGTGGTGAGAGGGTTCCTATTCTGAAATCCACTCAGTATTAGTTGTCACCTCGCATGCAGTTTCTGGTACCTTGAGGAAGATTATTGTTTCTTACCACAGGTTTCAATAATAATCTAATCCCTGATACCTTGTTATTTTTTTTAGAAATTGGTTGTGTTTTGAAGTCATCAAATTAGAACAGATAAACTTGGATGGGCTTCATATTATTTGGATTCTTCAATAAATTACATCCTATATCAAGGCTTAGATAAAGAATAAAGTGTAATAACAATGCAAGTGTGTCTAAGGTTGTCTGTAGTAGATTCCAAGAGACAATTCTTTTCCGTCCACTTCAGAGTATAAAAGACACAGTGAAACCTTTTTATCCTCAATGTTCCAGGATCATGGGGTCTATACATCTTTTGTAAGAAGACACAGATTTTTTTTCTATCTTAAATAAGATTTATTTAACTTGAAGATTTTAGCAAAGTAGATATTTTAATTACGTACATTTAAACACTGCTATATATTCAGTATTGATTATAACACTTGACCCAGAAATTCCTTAGCACATTTTTTTAACCTTTAAAAGTATATTAGTTTGTTCTCAAGTAATTAGCAGATTTTGTATTAAACTTACAGGACTCCTGTTACTTTCTTTGTAGTATATTTACAAAACACAGCAATAATAAGAAGACACAAATTTTTAATTCTGTGTTACAATCATACTGGAAAAAGAACATCAGTAAATAAATGGGTGAGTTCATGAAAGACTGATTTTAAGAATGACATGCCTTTGTACAATTCCTTCAATACAATTTTGGGTGTTTGTTTTTGTTGTTGCATTCCTGTTTGGAGTCTGAAATATGCTGTTTAAGTTTAGCTCTCAGAGCTCCATAATATGTTCTTTGTTCAGTCATATGTATCTTAAATCCAAGTTCATCGATCAGTGTAAGAAGACAAATGTGACTAGCTCCTAGACGTCACATGGTTGTTACATCCATGAATGAATAGTAACTGTGGTTATCTGATAAGGCTTCAAAGAGATCAAGAAAGTAAGCACTTTTAGCATGGAAAGGGTGATTATTTCATGGTGCTCACACATAGTTGAGGGTTGTGTATTTTTTTTGAATTTGATTTTATTCTAGTCTGGTATTCTATTGGCTTCATATATCTTCATAGGCATTTCCTTCTTTAAGTGGGGAAAGTTTTCTTCAATGATCTTGTTAAATATATTTTCTGTGCCTTTGAATTGGTATTCTTCTCCTTCCTCTATCCCTATTATTTGTAGGTTTGGTGTTTTCATGGTGTCCCAAATTTCTTGGACATTTTGTATCATGAGGTTTTTGGCTTTAGTGTTTTCTTTGACTATGAATCTATTTCTTCTACCGTATCTTCAACACCAGAGATCCTCTCTTCCATCTCTTGCATTCTGTTGGTTATACTTGCCTCTGAAATTCCTGTTTGTTTACTCAGATTTTCTAATTCCAGCATTCCTTCTGCTAGTGTCTTCTTCATTTTTCTATTTCCCTCTTCAGTCTTGGACTGTTTCCTTCATCTGTTTCATTGCTTTTTCATGATTTTCTTTCAGGGATTTATTGTCTTCTTCTGCATTATTTGTCCTTTCCTGTAGTTTTTTTTAATAGCATTCTTCCCATTTTTTTTTGTTTGTGTGTTCCTGCACTTTATTTTTTTTTTATATAAGGCTCTAGCTCTTCTTGATGTTATTTATAAGGTTGTTTTCTTCGGCTTCCTCCATACTGTCATGTTCAGGTTTAGCTGTTGGAGAAGAGTAGGTTCTGGTGGTGCTGTATTGCTCTTTATTTTGTTGTATGTACTTCTGCCTTGACCTCTGCCCATCTCCTTGTGGATTTGTTCTTGGTCTTATCAGTGCACTTGGTCCAGAGAGAGCTGACAGATTTAGGGAGCTTCTTTCTGGTCTTGATGGAAGCTCTGGGTTGGATAGTAGATCTGGTCCAGATGGGAGTGCTGCAGGATGGGAGCTCTGGGCTGGTCTCTGAGTCTCAGGAAGTGGCTGGGGTTTCAGGCAGATGGGTATGTGGGCAGGGTGAAGAATGCAGGGTCTGCCTGCAGTCTTGGAAAAATGGAACCTTCCCATGGGGCCTGCTGGATGGTCACAAACTGGGGCCAAGTTGGGCAGGTCTTCCCTGCAATGGCTGGTGCACAGGGGTGGGAACTAGGGGTGGGCCTCTCTGATATGACCCAGGAACTCAACTCTGGACCAGATGGGAGTTCCTGGGCAGGATGGAAGCTTGAGGCTGGTTTTCAAGTTTCAGAAAGTGGCTGGGGTCTCAGGGAGATGGGTGTGGGGCAGGGTGAGGAGATTGTTGGGTCCTATGGGGTTTTGGAGAAGGGGAACCTCCCCAGTGGGGTGGGGGTCCTACCCGATCACCAGAACCTGGGGCCAATTTGGTCAGGTCTTCCCCTGAATGGCTGGTGCCCAGGGCTGCGACATAAGGGCTGGCCTCTCTGGGTGTGATGCCAGGCACTCACCTCTTCAGGGTTTTTGATCTTAGGAATTTTGATACATATAAGATGGTATCTCAGAATCATTTTGATTTGCATTTCCCTGGTGATTAAGGATGTTGAACAATTCTTTAAATGTCTTTCAGCCATTTGATCTTCTTCTGTTGAGAATTCTGTTAAGCTCTTTAGCCTATTTTTTAATTGGATTGTTCAGTATTTTGAAGTCTAGCTCTCTGAGTTCTTTATATATTTTGGAGATCAGCCCTCTGTCAGATGTGGGGTTGCTTAAGATCTTTTCCCATTCTGTGGGCTGTTATTTTGTCTTATTGACCATGTTCTTTGCTCTACAAAAGCTTCTCCATTTCAGGAGGTCCCATTTATTAATTGTTGCAATCAGTGTCTGTGCTACTGTGTTGTATTTAGGAAGTGGTCTTCTTTGCCAATTCATTCAAGACTACTTCCTCCTTTCTTAAATTATTTAAAAAGAAATAACGGAAGTCTGCTTATGTTGGGGAGGATGTGGAGAAAGGGGGAACACTTCTCCACTAATGGTGGGAATTCAAGCTTGTACAGCCACTCTGGAAATCAATAGGATGGTTTCTCAGAAAATTGAGAGTAAGTCTTCCTCAAGATCCAGCTATATCACTCTTGGACATTTCCCCAAGGAATGCTCATTCTTATCACAAGAACAAATGCTCAACTATGTTTATATCAGTACTATTTGTAATAACAAGAACCTGGAAACAGCCTAGATGCCCTTCAAATGAAGAATGGATTAAAAAAATGTGGCACATATACCCAATGGAGTACTATTCTGCAGTAAAAAACAATGTACCAAGAAATTTGCAGCCAAATGGATGGAATTAGAAAATGTCATCATGAGTGATGTAACCCAGACTCAGAAGGACAAACATAGTATGTACTCACTCATAGTGGATACCAGATATGAGGGACAGGATGGCCAGACTGCAACCCACAGCTCCAGAAAGGCTAGCTGACAGGGAAAGACCCTAGGAGGGACACATGGATGACCCAGCAAAGGAGAAGTGGATGAGATATAAATGAGCAAAATGGGAGTGGGTGCCTGGACTGGTCTACTCTGGTGACCAATCTAGCAAATATCCTAACTATCATCATAGAGCTTTTTTCCAGTGAGTGATGGAGGCAAATGCCGAGATCCATGGACAGGCACCAGGATGAGCTCTGGGAATCCAAAAGATGAGTGAGAGAAGGGATTCTGCATGCAAGGGACTTTGAGACCATGAGGGGAAGTAGTGCAGTGATGACTGGTTGCACTATTGGAGAACCAGGAGCTAGTGGCTATGAAGCCCCAGATGTACTGAGATAGGCCCTCTGAATATGGAAGAAGGTTGTTTGGCTTCAACTGTTTGGGGAACACCCAGGCAGAGATATTGGTATCTGTCCCTGGTGCATGGGCAGGCTTTTGGGAATCTGGTGCCTGTGGTGTAGCGCTTTGCCCAGCATTGGTACAGTGGGAAGGGGCTTGGACCTGCCTAGGCTGTGTGGCAAGCTCTGCTGACTCCCCATGGGAGACCTTGATTTGGGGTATGTGGGGATTTGGTGTGGCTTGGGAGGGAGGGCTGGGATATGGGAAGAGTGAGGAGGTGAGATCTGTGGGTGGTATGTAGAATGAGTAGAAAATTTCTTAATAAAGAAAAAAAGACAAAAAATAAGAATCAGTACTCATCAACTAATACCAGCTGTGTTTGCCAGAACAAAGCTGGTAGATGAGCAATGTTTTTAACTAAGAATGGAGTTCGAAGTGGCTCCTTAACCCCCATGGCTAACTGAGAAGCAACTGAACGCTAGATCAATCATGTTGTAGTAAATACCTCAGAGCCATGAGTATATGGGCAACACATAGGGCACAGGGGCTTACATAAAGTACAGAGGATAAAATGCTGGAGGAGAGGTATGGGCTGGATCTGGGAGGCATTGGTGATGAGTATGATGGAAATATGAGGGATTATATACTCAAAGACTTAATCAAAATATTATATAAAATTGAACCTCAATATAATATATAAACATGTGCAAAATAGCAAAACCCACAGAACACCACAACATGCAAAATAACATTATTAAAAAGAGAATTCCATATGGAGAAAAATTTACAGACAAATGCATGCTTGCATGCACGTGTGCGCACATGCACACACACATATGTCACATATATACACACAAATTAAAAAATAATAAAAATTTAAACGTTAAGAGTGTAATTTCTTAGTCTTTCATAAACACCTACCAGAAAAATTATCATGCTAAATGATCAAATGTTAACAACAAAAACAACTTGGTGTGATTGAGAAAAGAACCAGACTTCCCATTATGTAAACTTTTACAAAAAAAAGAATGAAAACAAAAAACAAAAACAAAAACAAAAAAAAAAACGCCCCCCCAACCAAAAAAAAAAAAAACCAACAAAACTCCTGGTTAATCAAGCAAGGAAAAGAAAGTTCAATTGTGAAGGGAAAAAAAAAATTATTGTTATTTCCCTGGATGAAACTATAATTGTTAGAAAGTCCAAAATTTTAACTAAACTAAATAGTGAATGATGAGCTGAGCACGTCTGTATGAGTTTCAGCATACCTAGGGGATATTGCAAATTCATTGTCACACCACCAACAAAGTGAATATATATATAAAAAGATTTTTGTTACATTATTAGTAACAAGTGATTGCCAAGTCATTTGGGACTCAATCTCCCCCAGTATCAGGAGACCTCATGAGGATCCCCTTCATATAATTTAGAAAGTCTTCAAAGCAATAGGTTTCTATACCATCCATTAACTGTTCCTCAATTATAGCTGTCTGTTGCCAGATTCCTTTCCTAAACCCATTTCTCTTCACACAGCCCACCTGAAACCCCATTCCTGTTCCCTAACCCCAGTCCACCCATATAATCTATTCTATTTCTCCCACCAAAAGATTCATGTGGTTTCCCAGAGCCTTCTTCTATACCTAACCTCTCTGTGTCTATGGATTATAAGTTGGTTATCACTTATCTAATGGCTAATACCCACATATAAGTGAATACATACAATATTTATCGGACTGGGCCTAGGTTACCTGCCTCTAGATATTTCTTTTATCTAGTACTATCCATTTGCCTGTAAATTTCATGATGTCCTTCTTTTGTTTTTTGTTTTTTGAGAAAGAGTGTCTTTCTGTATATCTTTGGTTGTCCTGGAACTTGCTCTGTAGACCTAGCAGGCAATGAACTCACAGAGATCCCTAAGCCTCTGACTCCTGAGTGCTGGGATTAAACTCATGCACCACCATTGCCCAGCTGACTAATGGGTTCTAAGCTACGGAACACGGTGCTGCTTTAGAGTCCCTACTGGGTTCTAAATAAACATGAGCGAGTAGATAAAAAGGATAAATTTGAAGAAATAGGTCAACAGAAGGTACTGACTTCAGAGAAGGAGTTCATGTTTCATAACTCAAATACTCAACTTGGTTTCTCATGGAGAATGATTTATGGGCATTTCTGGACAAAGTATAAGCCAAGGAATTTCTGGATTTGACCTGATTATTGTAGCTTCACACATGGAGAATAGGGATACTGGTTGGTTATATGGTTCTGTGAATGGTGTAGCATGGGTCATACTGCTCATACTCCATGAATGGTGGATGTTGTACACACAGTATGTCCACATGAACTCTGAATGACATGGGTCATTGCAAAACTTTACCTTTACATCTAACGGTGGATGTTCATACATTCAGCTTAGATAGTTTTAAAAGTTTTCAAACAAATAACTCATTGACACTGTCCTGGGACCAATCGGCCCAAAATTACTTTCTCCCATGGGCCTCAATACCCAGGGATATGAGTTGATGTCATAGGACCTGAGGCTGAGATGTCCTCAGATTGTTTTCCAAACCATGTTTTTACCTCTGCTGTGGAACTCAACTGCAGAGCCCTAGGTCAGAGAATGTTTGGCATTTCTCCAGGGTAGTGGAGCCACCTGGAGAGGAAGGCATCTCATCCACATAAGTATTTTCTTCAGTGGCCATCAGACATAAAAGCAGATGTGTATACATGGTTATCCATTTGATAAACCAATATGCATCCATAGACCACACTACTGGCTTAGAGATTTGGAGACTTGACCTGATGATCACTCTGTATTTCTTCTTCTGGATGCTGTGCACCCCCCTTCTCCTGTCCAACCTCACTCACCCCAAGTGCTTTTGGAGAATGAACAGAGTCAAGACAAGCATGGAGATGTGGTGACAGGTTGTGTCTTTTTCCTTATTGCAGTGCCAAGCACTGAAGTGCAGGTGGACAAAGAGTATTACAGCTATGCCCTGGATGTGCTGTAAGTGTGTTTGCCTTTTTCATGTGAATGTCATGATACTAATGCAGCATAGAGGTAGGAATGGGCAGAGCAATGCAGGGAGCTTCTGTGCTTTTCTCCCAACCTCATCACCAAGAAGTGATGCAAAATATGTTTTGATTTTTACCAATCACTCTTTCCTCACTCTGAAGCTGTGAGACTTTAAAAATTTTTTCCCAATCAGCCTCCATTTACAAGGCTGAAATCCCCTTAATCAGATTAGCTCCTCAACTGTCTCCCTTATGCAGAGGGCTAGTCCAGTCACATGGGGGCTCCACAGCTGTTGGTCAAAGTTCATGAAGTCCCACTAGTTTGGAGTGGTTTTTCACTGTAGGTTTCTCTATCATGATCTTGATGCCCATCACCTGGTTCTTGGCTGTGTATCTCTGCAAGTGCTTTCATTAGTTACTGGATGAATGCTCTATGATGACAGATAAGGTATTCACTGATGTGATCACTGGAGTAAGCCAGTTCAGGCACTTCTCCACTATTGCTAGAAGTCTAAGCTGGGGTATCCTTGAGGAATCCTGGGAACTTCCCTAGTACTCAGTTTCTATCTTTCCCATGATGTCTCCCTTTATTGTGGTATCTCTTTCATTGCTCTCCCACTTTGTCCCAATTCTAGCTCGACCATCCTATTCCCAAATATTCTCTTAATTTTTTAAAGTAATCATTTTTACAATATTGAGCATTCACATAATATATATATACATATGTGTGTGTGTGTGTGTGTGTGTGTGTGTGTATAAGATTTCCCCATCTACTAATGATATATTCAGTTTCTTCATTATTTTAAAGTTTTCATTATTGATGTCCTTCAAGATTTTATTAAGTTCATTCTGCCATATTTCTGAGGCAATTGTGAATGAGGTTTTCTTAATTTCTTTTTCAGCAAATGTGTTCTTTGTATGTAGGAAAGTAACTGATTTTTGTGGTAATTTTTAATTCTGCCATTTTGATGTAAATATTTTCTGTGGAGTATTTAGGATCTCAATTATGGAAGCCTGTTGTTGGTTTCTCTTTTTACTCTTTGTGTATTTGGGAGACCCAACACCATGTCCTCAAATAGATGGAGTCTCTTACTTGTGACTACTTGGCCTCAGCTTGGTTTTTTTAGCCAGCTTTCTTTAGTCTAAAATATCCCTTTACCTTTTCTTATTTTATTTTATAGTTTAATTTAATTTTACATATCAGCCATGAATTCCTCTGTCCTACGATGTCCACCCCCCTGCCAGCCTTCCCACCTTTCCCCCAGGCCAACCCCCATTCCATCTCCTCCAGGGCAAATACTCCCCTGGGGATTCAGCTCAAACTGGTAGATTCAGTCCAGGCAGATGCAGTCTCCTCCCCCAGGCTGAGGAAAGTGTCCCTGCATAAGCTCCAGGTTCCAAACAGCCACCTCATGCACTAAGGACAGGTCTGGGTCCCACTGCCTGGGTGCCTTCCAAACAGTACAAGCTAATCAACTGTCTTGCTTATCCAGAGGGCATGATCCAGTTGGGGCTGCTCAGTTTTTCGTTCATAGTTCATGTGTGTCCATTATTTTGGCTATTTGTTCCTGTGCTTTTTCCAATCTTGGTCTCAACAATTCTGGCTCATACAATCCCTTTCTTGTCAATTCGACTCCTGGAACTCCACCTGGGGCTTGGCCATGGATTTTTGCATCCTTTTCCCTCAGTCATTGGATGAGATTTCTAGTGCAACAGTTAGGGTGTTTGGCCATCCAATCACCAGAGTAGGTGTTTGGGCATTCTCTGGACCATTGCCAGTAGTCTACAGTGGAGGTATCTTTGGATTTCTGGGGACCTCTCTTTCACTTTGCTTCTTCCTATTCTCATATGGTCTTCATCTATCATTGTCCTTTATTCCTTGTTTTCTCTTTCTGTTCTTGATTCAGCTGGGATCTTCTGATCCTCTAAGCTTTCTTTCCCTCGAAACGTGCCCTTCATTACCCACACTCACGTCCAGGTTATTCACATAGATCTCATACATTTCTGTCATTCGGCAATCCCTGTGTCTTTAAGAGGGTCCTGTTTTCTAGGTAGCCTCCCTGGAGCTGTGAGTAGCAGTCTAGTCATCTTTGTTTTACATCTAGTATCCTCCTATGAGTGAGTACATATCTGGCTATTACAAACAATGCTGATATGAATATAGGTGAGCAAGTACCTTTGTGGTGTGATTGAGCATTCCTTGGGTATATGTCCAAGAGTGGAATTGCTGTGTCTTGGGGGAGATGGATTCCCAATTTTCTCTTTCTTTGTTGCATCTTTGTTTGGTTTAGGAATCAGTGTATTTGTAGCCTCATAGAAGGAGTTAGGTAGTGTTCCTTCTGCTTCTATTGTGTGGAACAAATTAAAAAGTATTGATATGAACTCTTCATGAAGATCTGGTAGAATTCTGTGCTGAAAACATCAGGTCCTAGGCTTTTTTTGAGACTTTTAATGACTGATTGTATTTCCTTAGTGGTTATTGGACTATTTAAATGGTTTACCTGGTCTTGATTTAACTTAGGTCTGTGGTACCTATCCAGAAAATTATCCTTTTCTTTTAGATTTTCCAGTTTTGTGGAGTAGAGGTTTGAAGTATGACCTGAGGATTCTCTGGATTTCCACATTGTCTGTTGTTATGTCCCCTGTTCATTTCTGATTTTCTTAATTTAGATGCTCTCTCTCTGTGTCTTTTTTTTTTTTTTTTTGGATAAGGGCTTGTCTATCTTATTGATTTTCTCAAAGAACCAACTCTTTGTTCCATTAATTTTGTGTATTGTTCTCTTTGTATTTTATTGATTTCAGCCCTCAATTTGATTATTTCCTGGCATCTGTTTTTCCTGGGTGAGTTTCCTTCTTCTTGTTCTAGAACTTTCAATTGTGCTGTTAAGTCACTAGTGAGATATTTCTCCAGCTTCTTTATGTGGGCATTTAGTGCTATGAATTTCCCTCTTAGCACTGCTTTCATAATGTCCCATAAGTTTGGGTATGATGTCTATTCATTTTGTTGATTTCTAGGAAGTCTTTATTTTCTTT
>NW_023411827.1:0-3393 GCF_903995425.1 Onychomys torridus | reverse complement strand
TGGGGGGACTGGGGGGGGGTGGGAGACAGAAGTCACTTGCCATGACGCCAATGTGACCGCTAGCAGCAGTTTGTGAAGCCAGAGAGCTGTGGCTCCACTCTTCCTGCTTTCAGGCCTAATAACCTGCAGATACTTGCCATCCTCTAGTTTATTAACTGCTTATCAAGAACCCAGCACCTAGCTGGGCGGTGGTGGCACACACCTTTAATCCCAGCACTCGGGAGGCAGAGGCAGGTGGATCTCTGTGAGTTCAAGGCCAGCCTGGTCTACAGAGTGAGAGCCAGGACAGGCTCCAAAAATTACACAGAGAAACCCTGTTTTGAAAAACCAAAAAAAAAAAAAAAAAAAAAAGAGAGAAGCATCAGCTTCCCAACAGCATCTCTCAGAGTGGCGAAAGTTGTGCACAGTGATCTAAATGCTATTGCCTACGCTTAGGAAGGTCTGTGCAAGGAGTAGCTGATATTCGGAATCCTCCAGTGTCCAGGCGCCCGTTTCCCACATGGCTACTGTCCGAGCCACTTGCTCGTGTCTTAGGTGTTGAGTTATAAACAGGGGTGAAGCCAGGTAGACTTCCTGTCTCGGTGAGGAGAGGCACAGTAGTGTGACAAGAACAAGCGTCAACATGAGCTGGCAGACTCTGCTCCAAACTGATGCTTTTGATGATGAGCTTCACAGAAGTCTGAAAGAGCAGGGCTGGGATGAACAGAGAAAGGTCCCTGTGCATCATGGGACTTGAGTATTGAAAACAAAGAGAGCTATGTCCTGTGGTGGAGTTTGGGAGGTTGAGGCAAGAGGATCTCAGTTCGAGGACAGCCTGGGCTACACTGTGAGATCCTGTTGCCAGTGGTCTCCAGGTGCTTCTTGGTGTCTTGTTCAAAGAATTGAAGAGAAGAGCACCACCAGTAAAGGAGCAGGGATTTTTATTTAGAAGCAAAGTGAAACTACAGGCTAGATACTCTGCATGGGGACAGTGGGCTGCTTGGGTTAGAATGCTCAGGACAGCTGGTTACTCCAGGGTTTCCTGCTGTGGTCCTGGAGGAGTCAGCTGCTAAGGGCCAACGGTGGTGATTGTCTGTTTGGAGTAACATGCTTGGGTTGCAGAAGCCTGTGTTTGCCGCATGCGTCCTTTCCCATGATGTAGCTGATTTTGAGCACAGGCACAGCCAATCATGAATAGGCATGAGATGGCAAACAGGGCTTGGATTTTCCCCTACAAATTCGTTTCGAGAACAAGTTTTGCTTTTCTATGCATGCACTGAAAACCACTCCAGGCTGGATCAGTCTGTTGCCAACACTTTTCTGATACATTCCAGGATGTACTTGGCCACAGAAAAGGGGTTAGCAGGGTGTGGCTAGAAGGAGCAACCTGTTGAATTATATGGAGCAAGGTGTGTACACAGCTCAGTGCAGATGGGGGTTCCAGGTTGCTAAGTGCGTTATTGGGAAAGAGGTGTGGGTATAATGTAAGCCAACAGAGTCCTGGGTTTCCAATTTATCTCCATGCTGGCTGCTCCAACTGTGTAAAGAAGCAAGCAAAAGCTGGTAAGGAAGAAAGGTCTTGCCATTCAAAGACCAGATTGCTCACAGATACTGGATGGAAGCATGTGTGATGTGGGGGTAGCTCAGGGAAAGTGCTCTTAGTTCTGGGCCCAGAGAAGAGGGGGAATATTGTTTTTTAAATAAATTGCTTTTTTATTTTATTGATGTTTTGCCTATATATATATATGTATATATGCATACACACACACACACACACACACACACACACACACACATATATATATATATATATATATATATATGAGGGTGTTGGGTCCTGGAGTTACTGGGAGTTGTGAGCTGCCATGTGGGTACCTGGGAATTGAACCCCGGGTCCTCTGGAAGAGCAGTCAGTGCTCTTAACTGCTGAGCCATCTCTCCAACCCCCATAGAGGAATATTCTAAGAGATGATCTTGAGCTGAGTTTTGGGGGAGTGTTTTCTTGAGGAAGAATTATGGCATTTTAAAGTTTTATGATTCAGAGGTGGTTTGAGATGAAGTAGAACTAAGCCTCAGCACCCCTGCATCCTTCTGATGCTGTGGAGGGAGTACTACAGGAGACTGTGGAGCAGGATTCTCAAAGGGAGGCGTGAATGTAGCTGAAGTTTTCCTGTGTCCACCCAGATCCTGGTCAGGACAAATCTCTCTCACTAGCCACTCAGACCCAAGTAAACACACAGAGGCTTATGTTAATTAAAACTGTATGGCCTAATGGCTCAGGCTTCTTGCTAGCTGGGTCTTACATCTTAAATTAAGCCATTTCTATAAATCTATACCTTGCCACATGGCTCATGGCTTACTGGTATCTTTACATCTTGTTTCTTATGGCAGCAGCTGGCAGTGTCTCCTGACTCAGCCTTCCACTTCCCAGAATTCTCTTCTCTCTTATCCCGTCTATACTATACTTCCTGCCTGGCCATTGGCCAATCAACATTTTATTTATCAATCAATCAGTGCAACATATTCACAGCATCCAGAAAGACATCCCTAGCATATGAAAGTCCCAGCCTTGGAGTATCTGCCCTTCTTGTGGAGGAGAGATGGCATTCATTCCAGAGTTCAAAGATAGGTACTGAGCCACTCGGTATATCTTGATATATCTCTGTGTTCAGAAAGCTTGCATAGCATCATAGTTTCCAGTAACAAACACACACACACGCACACACACACACACACACACACACACACACTCACACACACACACACACACACACACACGAGCTTACACAAAGAACAAAAATTTAGTATTGAGACCATCCTACCAGGGATTATGGTGATGACTCAGGGAATGGGGTGGGGGTGGATTTCATGGACTAAGTTCTCTCCTCTAGGGAGGCCATATTCTATTCACTCACTCTATTATAAGATGGAATCAAGGCAAGTATTGAGAGGCAGAGTTCCTGGGTATAGAGAAAAACACAGTGAGTCTGGTCCCTGAGATGCCTGTGAGTGAGGAGTGACCGATAAGGAGCATTCAGGCAGTCATGACATCAGGCAGGTGTTGGGTGAAGGTCAGGGATGTGAATCAGACCGCTTTGTGTACTCATTTTTGTACAGCAGTGTGCCTGCTGGTTTTCACCCCGGATTATCTCTGTGGTAACGACAGCTGAAGCCTGGCATGAGTGGTTCCAAGTGTTCATGCCTGTAGGTGAAACTGGCAGCCATTCTGAGCACTGCACAGAACACTCTCTGTGCACTTCCTGAGTTCACCTGGATGCTGCCAGGGTCCAGCCAAGACAACTCATTTGCTTTCAGACACACATAGATGCCTCTGGCATCCACATTCCAATCCTGTCAGGCTGCTGACAGTGACTAGTGTGATACAGAGCGGCTTCTGGAGAGAAAGTAGGTATT
>NW_023411826.1:0-1631 GCF_903995425.1 Onychomys torridus | reverse complement strand
TATTCTTTACATGACCAGGGGAAGGCCTATCACACTTCACAAAGGGGGTCAGGAGTTGTTCCAGCATCAAAGACATTGCAGTATTTCAAAGAGATATCAGGCAGGGTGGGGGTGAAAATACAGGATTCAGAGATGCACTTAGGCATAACCCAAGTGTAAAACTACACACACAAGCTAGAGAAGGCATGAGGGGCACCTACACACTACTTCATAATAGTCTAACACTGGCACAATGAAGACTTACAACTTGATAAAGTGGCTGGCATTTGGTTGGGCTGCTTCCTGGGATCCACACTCACTGGAAGCCTTGGAGTGTGAGGACAGAGTCAGCCCAGGGACAGCCACTGCTGTCCATGGGAGACATGCTTTCCACACTACCTGTCCATGTTGACCCTAGGACCCATGCTTTGCTTGGTGACATTAGTGCCACCAAGCCACCATGTGGATAGATTTCCAGTGGGTTGGGTGGTGACTGTCACCAAAGGTATACACAAGGGCAGGGCATGTGGTACTGCTGTTCTCCTGCTTATATCCGTTCTTACAGGTCAAAGAGGCCATGCTGGGTCCTGAAGGTTGAGCCAAGTCCCTGTGGACTTTGAATGAAACTTGATGGGAGTTTGTTATTGTTTTATTCTTCAGTGTTGGGGACAACCTGGGGCCCCCACATGCTGGGCAAGGGCCCTGCCACAACAGTGGATCATTTCCAAATCCAAACAAATTCCTAAATTCTCCCAAACCTGGAACTTTCTGAGCCACTCACATGATGCCAAGGATGGAAGATTCCTCATGTGGCATCATGGAATGGATTGCCATCAACAGAGACCCAGTGCAAATGTTGTAGGGCATCTCCCTGGGGCTCTGAGGGTGGGAGGGCTGACTGATGAATGCCGGGCCTAAGTGGAAGCTTTCTTGGCTTATAGTTGTATGAGATCTTCAACATGACTTTTTTTTAGATACAGGCTGGCCTGGAACTTGCAATTTTTCATCCTTCTGCCTCACTTTCCCAAGTGCTGGGTTCACAGGCATATATTACCATGACCAGCTCCGTTTTTTTTTTGTAAATGTTAAAAAATACAGAAATACCCAAAATCTAAAAAGCTTTGTGGTCACAGGTGTTTCCCACAGAGAATTCTTGACATTTGGAAATTTGGAGGTAGTTGAGGATTTTATGCTATTTCAACAAATGGTAACATGAAAAAAGTCCGTTTTAAATGATAAGTGTACCAGTCCACTTAAGAGCTGTTTTTAATTAGACAATTTAGTGTTGCATGGAAACTTCAACTAAATTAAAGCATTAGACTCGGGGGATAATAGCCCACACCTTGCTTAAATGAAGCAAGTAAGAAAGCAAACAAACAAAAAACAGAAACAAACAAAAAGCCAAATAAAGCAACCTTCTACAATATCCAGAAACAGCATACACAAATCAGATCAACTGTATGGTAGGAAGTATAAGCAGAATGTGGCCACGCCCACCTTTGATGATGCATGAACTTCTGATTTCAAATACATACAATCATGTAAAAGCTGCTGTGGTCCTGCATGCCTGTAGCCCAGCATTGGGGGAAGGAGAAAGGTGAATCCTGAGCTCACTCACTAGACAGCCTAGCTGAAACTGAGCTTCAGGCTCC
>NW_023411825.1:0-22555 GCF_903995425.1 Onychomys torridus | reverse complement strand
ATTTTTCTGGATAGGTACCACATACTGAAATTAAATAAAGACCAGATAAACAATTTAAATAGACCCATAACCCCTAAGGAAATAGAAGTCATCATTAAAAGTCTCCAAATCAAAAAAAAAAAAAAGCCTGGGGCTGATTGTTTCAGTTAAGAATTCTACCAAAATCTCAAAGAAAGCTAATACCAATAATTTTCAAATTGTTCCACACAATAGAAACAATAGTAACATTGTCAACTTCCATTTGTGAAGCTACAGCTACCCTGTTAACCAAACCACACAAAGACCAACAAAGAAAAAGAAATACAAAACAATCTCCTCATGAACATGGATGAAAAGTACTTAGTAAATAACTAGCAGACCAAAACTAAGAACACATCAAAAAAATCATCCACCATGATCAAGTAGGCTTCACCTCAGAGATGCAGGTATAGTTCAACATACAAAAATCTAAAAACCACATAAACAAACTGAAAGAAAAAAAAACATAGAAAACATCTCATTGGATGCTGAAAATGCTTTGACGAAATCCAACATCATGATTAACTTGGAGAGATCAGGAAACGAACATAAAGACCTTACAGCAAGCCAACAGCCAACATGAAATTAAAGGGGAGAAACTCAAAGAGAATTCCACTAAAATCAGGAACAAGACAAGGCTGTACACTCTCACCATATTTATTCAATATAGTACTCAAAGTTCTAGCTAGAGCAATAAGACAACTGTGGGAGATCAAGGGAATACAAATTGGAAAGGAAGAAGTCAAGCTTTCCCTATTTGCAGATAATACGATAGTATACATAAGTGACACCAAAAATTCTACCATGGAACTCCTACAGCTGATAAACTACTTCAGTAATGTGTCAGAATACAAGATTAACTCAGAAAAAAACCAGGTAGTCTTCCTATATACAAATGATAAATATGCTGAGAAACAAATCAGAGAAACATCACCCTTTACAATAGCCACAAATAATACAAAATACCTTTGGATAACTATAACCAAACAAGTGATCGACCAATATGACAAGAAATTTAAACCTTTGGAAAAAGAAATTGAAGAAAATATCAGAAAATGGAAAGATCTCTGGTGCTAATGGATAGGTAGGGTCAACATAATAAAAATGGCCACCTTACCAAAAGCAATCTGCAAATTCAATGCAATTTCCATCAATATCTGAACACCATAGCAGGAATCATAAAGAGTCTTATTAATAAAATCAAACCAGGGCAGTTGTTGGGGTAAATTCTGGAATATCAGAGAAGCAGAACAAGCCACAGCTTCCTCACCTTGCCAGTTCCTCAACTGATCCTATTTCCTCAGACTGGAAAGCCTCTGAGTCCTCATATCTGATGAATCTCAGCTGAACTGCTGCCTGAAGACTAAAAGCTTAACCAGCCAAATGCTGCTAGTTTCTGGCCCTCATGCCTTGCATACCTTTCTGCTTTCTATCACTCCCTGGGATTAAAGGCTCATTTTCTGGGATTAAAGGCATGAGGTCACAATGCTTAATTGACTATATTTTTAGATTTTCAAATTTTGTGCAGGACAGGTTTCTGAAGTATGATCTGATGATTCTCTGGATTTCTTCAATGTCTTGTTATTTTTCCCTTTTCACTTCTGATTTTGTTAATTTGGATTGTCTGTCTGCCTTTTGGTTAGTTTGAATAAGGGTGTGTCTATCTTGTTGATTTTCTCAAAGAACCAACTCTTTGTTTCATTGATTCTTTGTACTGTTCTCTTTTCTTATTTTATTGATTTCAGCCTTCAGTTTGATTATTTTCTGGCATCTCTTCATCCTAGATAAGCTTGCTTATTTTTGTTCTCATTTTATGAGACTACAGTTATCCTGATACCTCAACCACACAAACATGCAACGAAGAAAGAGAATTATAAATCAATCTTCCTCATAAACATTGATGCAAATAAAATACTGGCTAACCAAATCCAGGAACACATAAAAAATTATCCAGCATGACCAAGTAGGCTTCATCCCAGGGATGCATGGATGTTTCAACATATGAAGGTCTATCAAGTAATACACCATATAAACAACCTGAAAGAAACAAACCACTTGATCATCTCATTAGATGGTGAAAAAACCTTTGACAAAATCCAACACTCCTTCATGATAAAGGTTCTAGAGAGATTAGGAATATAAGGAACATAAAAAAACATAATAAAGGCAATTTACAGCAAGCCGACTGCCAATATCAATTAAATGCAGATAAAATCAAGGCAATTCCACTAAAATCAGGAACAAGACAAGGCTGTACACTATCACCATACTTATTCAACATAGTACTTGAAATTCTAGCTAGAGCAATAAGACAACAAAAGGAAATATAGTGGATACAAATTGGAGAGGAAGAATTCAAATTTTCACTATTTGCAGATGATATGATAGTATATGTAAGTGACCCCAAATATTTGACCAAGGAACTCCAACAGCTGTTAAACACCTTCATCAATGTGACAGGATACAAGATTAACTAAAAGAAATCAGTACTTCTCCTATATACAAATGATAAATGGGCTGAAAAAGAAATCAATAAAACCATCACACTTTATAATAGCCACAAATAATATCCAATAACTTGGGGTAACTCTAACTAAGCAAGTGAAAGACCTGTATGATAAGAAGTTTAAGTCACTGAAGAAAGAAATTGAATAAGATATCAGAAAATGGAAAGATCTCCCATGCTCATGGATAGGTAGGATTAACATAGTAAAAATGACAATCTTACGAAAAGCAATCTACAGACTCAATGCAATCCCCATCAAAATCCTGAAACAATTCTTCACAGACTTTCAAAGAACAATACTTAACTTTATATGGAAAACAAAAGAACCTAGGATAGCTAAAAGAATCCTGTATAATAAAGCAAGCTCTGGAGGCCTCATGATCCCTGAACTCAAGTTTTACTATAGAGTTATAGTAATAATAACAGCTTGGTACTGGCATAAAAACTGACATGTGGACTTATGAAATCTAATTGAAGATCCTTACATTAATCCACATACCTATGAACATATGGTTTTCAACAAAGAAGCCAAAACAGTAGCAGGGAAAAAAAGAAAGCATCTTTACCAAATGGTGCTGGCATAATTGGATGTAAATATGCAGAAGGTTGCAAAGAGATCCATATCTTTTGCCATGCACAAAACTCAAGTCCAAGTGGATCAAAGACCTCAACATAAATCCAGTTACACTGAACTTTAAGGCATCAGCACAGGAGACCACTTCCTAAATATAGCACCAGTAACACAGACACTGAGAGCAAAAAATAATAAATGGGACTTCCTGACACTGTGAAACTTTTGTAGAGCAAAGGACATGGACAGTAAGACAAAATGACAGCCTACAGAATGGGAAAATATCTTCACCAACTCCATATCTGACAAAGGGATGATCTCCAAAATATATAAAGAACCCAAAAAGCTAGACTTCAAAATATTGAACAATCCAATTAAAAAATGGGCTACAGAGCTTAACAGAGAATTCTCAACAGAAGAATCTCATATGGCTTAAAGATATTTAAGAAATCGCTCAACATCCTTAGTCATCATGGAAATGGAAATCAAAACAACTCTGAGAGATTATCTTATACCTGTCTCTATGGCTAAGACAAAAAACACTGAAGACAGCTTGTATTGGAGAGGATGTGGAGCAAGGGGAACATTGCTCCACTCTTGGTGGAATGCAAACTTGTACAGCCACTCTTGAAATCAATATGATGGTTTCTCAGAAAATGGAGGATAAATCATCCTCAAGATCCAGCTATACCACTATTGGGCATTTACCCAGGGAATGTACAATTTTACGTCAAGGACACATGCTCAGCTATGTTGATATCAGCATTATTCATAATAGCAAGAACATGGAAACTACCTAGATGCCCCTCAACTGAAGAATGGATAAAGAAATTGTGGCATATATACACAATGGAGTACTACTCAGCAGCAAAAATACAATGATATCATGACATTTGCAGTCAATTGAATGTAACTGTCATCATAGAGTCTTTGTCCAGCGATGGATAGAGGCAGATGCTGAGATCTATAGCCAGGCACCGGGCTGAGCTCCAGGAATCCAAATGATGAGAGAGAAGAGGGATTTTGCAGGCAGGAGACATGAAGAGCATGATGGGAAGATGTACAGAGATGAATGGCCACACTAATGGAAGCCCATGAGCTGTGGAACCCCCATGAGACTGGACTAGGCCCTCTGCATATGGAAGATGCTTGTTTGGCTAGAACTGCATGGGGGGCACCCAGGCAGGGGGATCGGGATTTCTCCCTGGTCTGTGGGCAGAGTTCTGGGAATCCAGTGCCTGTGATGTGATGCCTTTCACAGCCATGGTGCAGTGGGAAGGGGCTTGGACTTGCGTAGGCTCAGTGTGCTAGGCTCTGCTGACTCCCCATGGAGGACCTTGATTTGGGGGATGTGGGGATGCAGGGTGGCTTGGGAAATAGAGCTGGGGGGTGCGAGGACGGCGGAGGGGGTATATGTGGATGGTATGTGGAGTGAGTAGAAAATTTCTTAATGAAGAAAATTGAAAAAAATGAAAAAGTATTAAATTATTAAGAAAAGAAAGAAGGTTCTGAAAGATACAATCACCTCTTTATGTTCATAGCAGCATTAATCCTATGCCAAAAAAATGAATGCTTTCATATGAATCGTGCCTCCAAACAAGGAGCATAGACATTTAAGGCTCAACACAGAGAGAGGCATGATACTGTAGCTGTCTGACACATCTGCTTACATATCCAGATATATAAAATGTTTCCATCAGAACTTAATGAGTTTGGCAACAAAGTACATCATGAAAGCTTAAAAATTCATTATACTGTTTAATTCCTGATTTCCACATTCAGAGGGTCCAACAGAGTACAGAAGAGCAAAATGACAGTTGAATCAGGCAACATTCTCCTTAGGACAGAATATATCTGGAATTCTTTATGAATGTAGTGTCTGAAACATCTCCCAAAATTGAGATATAGACTACTGGCCTCTGAAATTTATACTATAGAAGACATTGCTAGTGGATTCAAATAAGCTTTGTGCTCCTCTGAGATATTACACAGACCTTGTGCCTTGAAAGGCACAAGGCTTTGTGATCTTCCTGATAGACAACAGATCCCTCCTGCTGGTGGGTTTTTGAATGACTGACTATGGGGTAAAAAAGGCCAGTAGAAGAACACTTTGGCCCTGAGGCTAGATCCCAAAAACCACAACCTGATCCTAAGCAACTCAGGAATTGAAATCCAAACAATCCCTGAGTATGAAATTCAACCAATCTCTGAACTTGTTGCAAGCTCAGGAATTGAGATCCTCGTAATCTCCACCCTGTAAATCTCTGCCACTAAGAAACTGTATATAAGCCCTATATATACACGTGTTCATCTTGACGTTGCCTCCTCCCACCCTGGCCAAGCAGAGGCAGCGACTTTCCAGGATTCCTCCCTCCCAATAAATCCCTTGAGTAAGGTTTGTTGTAACAACTTTGTTTCACCAGAGCACAGCAGAACTGCCATATTTCTGTGGGAAAACTCATTTAGCAGAGCAGAGTTATAAAAATGTTTGCCAGAGCAGAGCAGACCTGTAAAGGCTCTCACCAGAGAAGAGCAGAACCAGAGCATAACTGTAACTCTGGCTGGGTAAACTTTCCCTAGCTGGAGCATAATTGTTTCACTCTGGGTAGGCTAAGCAGAGTTGTAACACTTCTCTGGAGCAGAGTGGAATAGGGCTGTAACAACCTTGCTGGAGAAACCCTTCCCTGATAGAGAAAAGTTGATATATTTGAATTAGCAAAACATTTCTCAGAGCAAGGCATGTAACACTTTTCTTGGGAAAACATTTCTCACCAGAACAGAGCTGTAACACATGTGTTGAGATACCTTTCCCTTCAGAGCTGTAACATTTCCAATATGCCTTGGCTTCTGACTACCAGGATACCTTTCCCTTCTGAGCTGTAACACTTACACTGATAGATTCCTTCAGAAGACACCCATCACTGCTGCCTTCCTTTGCACAGTTCTCAACTTTCAAGCATTAATCACAATCAGGATAAATGGTCCATTGAACATTCCCTTCAAAATTGTTTTTGTTTCCTTCCCAGCTTTACAGAGAACTGAGTAGTGTTCTTAGGCACGTTGAAACCCTCTTGGCTGAACCTGTCATATCTCCATAGTTTCTCCATTCACTTACAAACATTGCTTCTACAAAGATTCCTAAATAAATTCTCTTATACACCGATCTGTATCTCCAGCACTATGACATATAGATCTATAAAGTCATGTTCACTCTGATGTCAATTTTAGAGAAACACATAGCTTTTTAAATGATGTAAACATATCAGAAAAGTATAAAAACAAGAATGACAATGTCTCCCTTACTCAAGTGCTTTCCTTAGGTATGTCTTTTTGTGTGTCTTTTATTATATTATCACTTTCCATGTCCATAAATAGGCGTGCCAAGAATATTATTTCTTTTTGCTTCTCTTTTCTAATAGTTCAGACAGATTAACCTACTCTTGTAAAGATCACGCAGTATTATACTACAATGTAGGGAAATGACACCTTGAGTGTTCTTCTGATTAGTATTCTCATTCAAGTTATTCATGTAATTTCTGCTTTGTAAACAGAGATGAAATAAGCAACACCTTACATCTATATTGAAAACTCTTATCTCAATATTAAACCCAAGTATTGAAATTCCTGGTCAATAAATATGAACATTTCTGCATTAAAAGAGTACTATGAAATTATTGTCCATAACATGATGCAATGGGGAGTCCTTCCAAAGTCATGCATTTCTGCCTTATTCTGTTATCTCACTTCCCCTGTGTTTCTGGATTGAATCTGTACTTCTTCAAACTCATCTTCTGATTTGTTGATGTGATGGAGTGGATCATCAGACAGACTGGCTTCTTTTGTAGCCTCTTATATTGGGGTTTGGAATAATCCTTGCAAGCAGACTTTACTTGTGTTTGGGCAAAATTGTTCAGCCTGCTTGCATTGGATTCTGGGAAGTATATTACCACCAGGAGTTCTGTTACAAATTCTTGTGAACATGACTTGCACCATTTCATCTGAATTTCAGTATATAATGTACGTGGTGTTATTGGCTATTTTAATGAAGCATGTCGTCCCAATTTTTAGCTATTAGAGTCAGGGTTATCAACACCTCATTCTGGGATATCTTACTACTTTGCTATAAGATTTATTATGTCTCATTTGTGGTTCTCAGCAGGCTTTTCAACATTGTTTCCATGACCTGTAACCATGTCATAGATATGGCCAAATTGTTCTTAAATTTCTACCCACCTTTGCCATTAAGAAAGAAGCTCTGATGAGCACCGCACTCACAATCATGTGCTCCCAGTAGGGAATCTTGATAGCCACCCTGTAACACTTTGATGTGTTTATGTCTTTCTATGAGATATGCTCATTGAAACTACAGGGTCAACTGAATTACCAATGTGCTTACAAAGAGGCTGGTCAAAAGGCATGAAGTTATACTCTGGAATTTGCACCCTCCACCAGAAATTCCTACATGATATTTTCTACACTAACTCAGTACCCTTGTAGACAACTTGTTATTTAAAATAAAATATAACGTAGGTCTCTCAGTGTGTATAAAGTTTATATCCTCTTCTACCTGTCATATGTGTTCATTTCTTTAATGGTGTTCACATCCTGAACTCTGTAGGCCACTATGATGTGTTTAGATATTCCCAACACTCTCTGGTAGGCAAAAGTGATGTTAAATAAAAATGTCATGAATCAAAGGATAATCCTTAAGTAATAATAATCCTTTGTAGTTCAATTGAAAAAATAATACACAAGAACATAGCCCTGTTTACAGATTGTAGACACTTAACTTCTGTTGTATCCTGAGGGCAGAGTAGGATTTATAACCCTTGACACTGCTGTGTGTTAAGGCTCCTTTCTATGATTAGGAAAGCCAATGTATATATTGAGGGTGTTTAGTGCCATCTGTAGCCTTGTCCAACAAGATAACAGTGGTCATATTCTCTCACCTTGCTCATGAATATCTGAAATGCCCAGGAATTTCCAGTGTGCACTGCTGGCCAAAGGGATTGCTGTGAAGAAATACTGGGCTGGATATGGGCTGGATCCAGGCATTAAGAGCTTTCTGATTGTTAGAGGATTTTGTCCTCTAACAGTTGTCCACAGAGCTTCAGCTCCTTTAACAGCCCTGACCAATCGCCTGTGGATCCCAGCAGCCTCTGGCAGGCGGGAGGCACAGGCTTGATTGGTCCTGTGTTGTTAGCAGCTGGCTCCGCCCCCTTCGCCCTGTTGTTCATGATGGGGGCCATGGCCAGGGGGCTGGTCCACCAGCTTGGCGTTGGGGGGGGGGGGCGGCCAGTGCCTGGATTTAGGTAGGCAGCAAGAGCCAGATCCTGAGCCAGAGACAAGGCTACTGCATAGTATGGTCTCTGGCACAGTAGGATGAGCCAGCCAGCAGATCCAGGAGCCATCTCCTGAGCTGGTAAAGCAAGCTGTTGGTAATTACAGAAAACCTACCATGAGACTCATCTAAGTTTGTTGAAGAGTCAGCACTGTGGATTTTAATACAGAGGGAGTCGGGGCTTGGCCCTTAATTGTCCAGGTGCAGATGACTTCCTGCTGCACTAGCAAGTTGCTTCCAGAGTAGCCTTGAACTTCTGGAGCCAAGAAATTCTCCCACCTCCGCCTTCTGAGCTACTGAGACTCTAGGCACATGCCATCCTGCCCAGAGGATTTGCAAGATTTATGGAAAACAAAACCTTGGCATGAAAACCAACTAGATGACTGGTACCTCTGCTTTTCATGACTCTGCTTCTGTTGAAGAGCCTGAGCCCTCACAAAGCCGGCAATGACAAGTCACATGGACGCCATGCCGAGGAAACCATTGACATGCCAAAACCATCAGCCCCCAAAGTGCACTTACAGAGGTATGTGTCCCTAGATACCATCGCCATTCATTTCTCGGCATCCTGGGAGGAGGAGGAAGAGGGGTACCTGGAGGAGGGGCTAGATGACCAAAACTTTGTAATGGTGTTTGAAGCCAAGGAGGACCTGTATCTTGAACCCCAGGGTGGCCATGTCCCTGTGGGACCTGCTGCAGCCACTATTCCGGCAGATGGACTGTCCATATCTGAGACACCTGCCATTTTGCCCTTCTCTGAGAACACTGTAAAGCTGCTGGAGTCCCCTGCTCCATCAGTGCAAGTATTAAGTACAGTGCCACTGGCTCTGTCCCCAGGGTCTTCTTCATCTGGGCCCTTAGCTAGCTCTCCAAGTGTGTCATCCCTTTCTGAACAGAAAACCAGTTCTTCATCCCCATTGTTGTCTCCTTCCAAGTCTCCTGTCCATTCATCCAGTGTGAAGCCCTTCATGAGCCTGGTGAAGTCCCTGTCAAGCAAGGTGGAGCCAAAAGAATCCCCCCACCCCCTAGGGCACAGGCACTTGATGAAGACTCTGGTCAAGTCCCTGTCCACAGACACTTCTCACCAGGAGTTGGATACCGTGTCCTATAAGGCCCCTGACCCCAAACTCAGTCTGCACCTGTTCAAACAGTTCACACAGCCATGGAACACGGGTGGAGACTCCAAGACTGTGCCTTCTTCCCGGCTGACTTCTCCCTCTGGCACTGGCTCCATTGTTAAAGTGTCTGAAATGGAGGCGAAAAGCAAAGACACTAAACACTGCCTTTCCAAAGTCATCTGTGAGCCCTTCCAGCTCCTCAGCAAAATCATTGGGGAGGAAAGTGGCAGCCACAGGCCCAAAGTCTTATCTTCAAGTGCTTCAGAACTCTCCAATCTGTCCAGCTTGAATGGGTACTTGGAAAGCAACTACAGCATCAAAGAGGAGGAGTGTGACTCCAACACCCCCAGGAGCAACCACCCAAAACCCCCCTAGGAAGCTGTGCAGGAAGTTGAGAACAATGGTTCCCAGGGGAGCGTTCTGAAGGATTTAGGCCTGAAGACAAGTTCTCTCGTTCTTGAGAAATGTTCTGTCTGCCTTACTGATCAAAGAGAACACAGAGTTCTATGAACTGTACACTGAGGACTTTGAGCTGGAGACTGAGGGCAAAGGGAGACTTGATATGCCCCTAGCTGTCCCCCTCAAGTCAGAGGTGCTTTCCAAAGATGGCCTGGTTCTTGACATCGAGGACAAAGCGGACACAGCCACCCAGCTCCAGGAGTTACCAGTGAAGACATTGGGCTTCTTTATAATGTGTGTCTATGTGTACCTCATCCTCCCCCTCCCCTACTACATGAGTGGACTCTTCCTGAGCATTGGCCTTGGATTCATGACTGCTGATTGCATGATCTGTGTTTTCACACCACCAAGTGCTCATACATTCCACGAATCACATAAAACTCTGTGACACTGGAACACAAGATCCCTGGACATAAAAGAGCCTGAAATATTAAAGGGATGGATGAATGAGATCTACAACTATGATCCAGAAACTTATCATGCAACTTTGACTCATGCAGTCTTTGTCCAGCTTGAGGGTGGAACCTTAAGACTTTCAAAATCCCCCCCCAAAAAAACATATCCAGAAGGGCAAGCTACAATGAAACGAAGCCAGAGGTTACCTACATCAGCCAGAAAATCTACAACCTCTCAGACAACAAGATTTATCTTGTACCTATTTAGTCTGGCTAGCAAACGAATCTGGAATAAAAAGTACCCCATTTGTATCGAGCTTGGCCGGCAAGATAACTTTATGTCCAAGGCTCAGAAGGATAGGGACACTTGTGAGGAGAAGCCCCCTGCTGAGAAAGAGCTGGGGAGTGAAGATGTGAAGAAGCTGCCCCAGCCTCAAGAAGGGACGAAGTCTAGAGAAAAAGAAGAGTGGTTTAGGAGGTTCATCCTGGTGCCTAAATTGAAGTCCGACCTCAAGAAGCTGCCTGGCGTTGCTGGAAGTAAATCAGGGCTTTTACCCACCCACAGCAGACACAGCAGTCCCTGGAGGCACCTGACAAATAGCCGGAGAAGCAGCAAAGGCAGCATGGAGGAGATGATGTCCCAGCCCAAACAGAAGGAGCTGGTGGGCAGCTTTCGGCAGAAGGTACTGCTGGACTACAGTGTGTACATGGGCAGGTGTGTGCCCCAGGATGAGCGAAGCCCCTGCAGGAGCCCTGTGCAGAGTGCAGAGAGAAGCCACACAGCTGGGGAGAAGTTGCCAGAGGTCCCACCCTCTGAGGAGGAAGTGCAAGAAGCCTGGGTGAATGCCTTGCTTGGAAGAATATTTTGGGACTTCTTAGGTGAGAAATACTGGTCTGATCTGGTATCAAAGAAAATCCAGATGGAACTCAGCAAAATTAAGCTCCCCTACTTTATGAATGAGCTAACACTGACAGAACTTGACATGGGTGTGGCTGTGCCAAAAATCCTTCAGGCCTTCAAGCCTTATGTTGATCACCAAGGTATCTGGATCAATTTGGAAATGTCTTACAACCGGGTCCCTTCTGATGACTCTCAAGACCAAAATGAACTTGACCAAACTAGGTAAAGAGCCTCTTGTTGAAGCCCTGAAGGTTGGAGAAATTGGCAATGAAGTTTGCAGGCCCAGGGTATACTATCTGGCCGACAGTGATGAAGAATACCAAGTGGTGTTATTGTGTTCCCCAAAATTGTGCAGGCTAATAAAATTATCTGGGGTCAGAGAACAGGATGGCCACAATATTAAACATGAGGATAGGCAGTGGTAGCACATGCCTTTAATCCTAGCATTCCAGAGACAGAAATACCTCTGGATCTCTGAGTTCAAGACCACATTAGAAACTGCTAGGCATGGCGACACATGCCTTTAATCCCAGAAATCCAGCCTTTAATCCCAGGGAGTGACAGCAGAAAGTAGAAAGATATAAAAGATATGAAGACCAGAAACTAGAAGCATTTGGCTGGTTAAGCAAATTGGCTGGTTAAACTTTCAGGCTTTTGAGCAGCAGTTCATCTGAGATTGATTTAGATAAGGACACAGAAGCTTGTAGTCTGAGGAAACAAGACCAGCTGAGGAACTGGCAAGGTGAGGTAGCTGTGGCTTGTTCTGCTTCTCTGATCTTCCAGCATTCACACCAACAACTGGCCTCAGGTTTGATTTTAATAATAAGACATTTTAAGTTTTATGCTACAAAGGAATGTGTCTAGGCCACTAATTCTGTCATGGCTTCTCTCAGGCCTATCTTGGAAACAGGTATACCCACCAAAACAATGCTCTCCAGTAAAGTTGCAGAGGTGGTATTGGGTGCTGGTAACTTTAACTGAAAGTCTGTATTTCCCAAAAGAACTTCCTACATCATGGTATCCTCTCTGTGAATAGGTGAAAATTGATGCTTCACTGAGAGAAAGCCCAGACCCCATGTGTTGTGACTCTACCCAGTATTTCATTAAATAGCAGCATTTTCCCTTTGGTTCTCACCCCTTATTTACATGTTTTTCAGAATTGTGGTGCTATTTTGTGCTATTACAAAGAAAGCTTGCCTAAAGATCAGAGGGTGGAGCTATCCATTAGTAAACCATAGAGGTCTGGAGGTCTCTATAGACAGAAGATAGGAAGTGATATGGCTGGGCAGAGAGAGAAATATATGGTAGGCAGAAACTGCAGCTTGGCCCCTTCTTAGTCTGAGGGGTAATGGAGGTAAGAGGTGATTTTGGCTGCTCCTTTACTTTTCTGATCATTCAGCACTTACCCCAATATGTGGCTCTGAGTTTTATTATTAAGACCAATTAGAATTCATGCTACACAGAATTATGTGTGGGATGAAATGAGAGTGGAAGAAGACAAGAAATTATCAGTTTAGGTATCCAGTGAGAAACAGGAGGTAGACATCCACATAAACTAACTGAAATAGCCACGTAGGCAAAAGAGAAGTTTTCAGAGCGAATTGTTAAATGGTCTTAATATTAATAAACCCAAAGCCACATATTGGGGTTATAGCCAAGATATCAGAGGAATAGGAGAAGCCACAGCCAACCTCAGCTTATCAGCATGCAGCATCCAAAAGAGACCTACATCCTCTATACTCATGCCTATATGCCTTTCTGTCCCTGCCACTCACCTCCTCTCCCGCCCAGCTATATCACTTTTTTTCTGATTGCCCAGTTATTCCCACTTCCTGCCTGTCGTTACAGACCTCGAGAAGAATGCTATAAAAAACTAGAGGAAAGGACAATTAAAGCAGAAGAAAACAATAAGTCCTTGAAAGAAAATCATGAAAAAGCAAGGGAAACAGTCCAAGACCTGAAGAGGGAAATAGAAAAAATGAAAAAGACACTAGCAGAAGGAATGCTGAAAATAGAAAATCTGTGTAAGCAAACAGGAACTTCAGAGGCAATTATAACCAACAGAATGCAAGAGATGGAAGAGAGGATCTCTGGTGTTTAAGATATGGTAGAAGAAATAGATTCATCAGTCAAAGAAAACACTAAAACCAACAAAGTCATGACCCAAAATGTCCAAGAAATTTGGGACACCATGTAAAGACCAAACCTACAAAAAATAGGGATAGAGGAAGGGGAAGAATACCAACTCCAAGGCACAGAAAATATATGTAACAAGATCATAGAAGAATACTTTCCCAACTTAAAGAACAAAATGCCTATGAAGATACAAGAAGCCTATAGAACACCAAACAGACTAGACCCCCCAAAAAAGTCCCCTTGCCACATAATAATTAAACAACTAAATGTACAGAATAAAGAAAGAATATATTAAGGGCAGCAAAGGAAAAAGGCCAAGTGACTTATAAAGGCAAACCCATCAGAATAACGCCCAATTTCTCAATGGAGACTTTGAAAGCCAGAAGGACCTGGAGAGATATAATGCAGACACTAAGAGACCATGGATGCCAGCCTAGACTAATATACCCAGCAAAACTTTCAATCATCATAGCTGGAGTGAACAAGACCTTCCAAGATAAGACCAGATTTAAACAATACTTATCCACAATCCCAGCCCTACAGAAAGCACAAGGAGGAAAATTCCAACCTAAGGAAGGCAGATACACCCATGAAAACACAGGCAATAGATAACACCACAGCAATAACCCCAAAGAAGAGAAGTAGAAACACACTACCACCCAAAAATTAAAATAACAACAGGAACAAAAATTACTGGTCATTAATATCCCTTAATATCAATGGACTTAATTCACCTATAAAAAGACACAGACTAACAGAATGGATACAATAACAGGACCCATCTTTCCTGCTGCATACAAGAAACACACCTCAAATTCAAAGACAGACACCTGCTAAGAATAAAAGGTTGGGAAAAGATTTTCCAATCAAATGGTCTTAAGAAGCAAGCTGGTGTAGCCATCCTAATATCCAGCAAAATAGATTTCAAACTAAAATCAATCAAAAGAGATGATGAAGGACATTACATACTCATCCAAGGAAAGAACCAACAAGATGAAGTTTCAATTCTGAACATTAATGCTCCAAACACAAGGGCAAACACATATGTAAAAGAAACATTGATAAAGCAAAAATCACATATAAAACCTCACACATTAATAGTGGGAGACTTCAACACACAACTTTCACCTCTGGACAGATCAGTCAAATTGAAACTTAACAGAGATATAATGGACTTAACTGATGTGATGGCTCAAATGGACTTAATCAATATCTACAGAACATTCCACCCAAACAAAAAAGAATATAACTTCTTCTCATCTTCCCATGGAAACTTCTCTAAAATCGACCACATACTTGGCCACAAAGCAAATCTCAATAGATACAAAACAATTGGAATAACCTCCTGTGTTCTATCAGACCACCATGGTTTAAAGTTAGATTTCAGCAACAGAAAAAACTACGGAAATCCTACAATCTCATGGAAACTGAATAATACTCAACTGAATCACCAATGGGTCAAGGAAGAAATAAAGAAATTAAAGACTTCCTAGAGATCAATGAAAATGAATACACCACATACCCAAACTTATGGGATAGTATGAAAGCAATGCTAAGAGGGGAATTCATAGCACTGAATGTCCACATAAAGAAGCTGGATAAATCTCATGCTAGTGACTTGACAGCACACTTGAAAGCCCTTGAACAGGAAGAGGCAAAGTCTCCCAGGAGGAACAGATGCCAGGAAATTATCAAATTGAGAGCAGAAATGAATAAAATAGAAATAAAGAGAACAATACAAAGGATTAATGAAACAAAGAATTGTTTCTTTCAGAAGACCAACAAGATAGGAAAGCCCTTATCCAAACTAACCAAAAGACAGAGAGAAAGCATCCAAATTAACAAAATCAGAAATGAAAGGGGGGGCGTAACAACAGACAATGAGGAAATCCAGAGAATCATCAGGTCCTACTTCAAAAACCTCTACTCCACAAAACTGGAAAATCTAAAAGAAATGGATAATTTTCTGGACAGGTACCACATACCTAAGTTAAATCAAGACCAGATAAACCATTTAAATATTCTAATAACACCTAAGTAAATAGAATCAATCATTAAAAGTCTCCAAACCAAGAAAAGCCCTGGACCAGATGGTTTCACTGCAGAATTCTACCAGATCTTCAAAGAATACTTAATACCAATACTCTTTAGATTGTTCCATACAATAGAAGCAGAAGGTATATTACCAAACTCCTTCTATGCAGCTATAATTACCCTGATTCCTAAACCAAATGAAGTTGCAATAAAGAAAGAGAACTACAAACCGATCTCCCTCATGAACATTGATGCAAATATAAACAATAAAATTCTGGCGAACAGACTCCAAGAACACATCAAAACAATTATCCACCATGATCAAATAGGCTTCATCCAAGGGATGCAAGTGTGGTACAACATACAGAAGTCTGACAATGAAATACACCATATAATCAAACTCAAAGAAAAAAACCACACGATCATCTCACTAGATGCAGAAAAGGCATTTGACAAAATCCAACACCCCTTCATGATAAAGGTCTTGGAGCAACCAGGAATAGAGGGAACATACCTAAACATAATAAAGGCAATCTACAGCAAGCCAACAGCGAACATCAAATTAAATAGAGAGAAACTGAAAGCAATACCACTAAAATCAGGAACAAGGCAAGGCTGTCTCCTCTCCTCATACTTATTTAATATAGTACTTGTAGTTCTAGCCAGAGCTATAAGACAACATAAAGGGATTAAGGGGATACAAACTGGAAAGTAAGAAGTCAAACTCTCCCTATTTTCAGATGACATGATAGTATACATGAGAGACCCCCAAAATTCAACCAAGAAACAGATATAGCTAATAAAAACCTTTAGCAACATAGCAGGATACAAGATCAACTCAAAAAAATCAGTAGCCTTCCTATATACAATAGGCAAACAGGCTGAGAAGGAAATCAAAGATACATCACCCTTTACAATAGTCACAAATGTTATAAAATTCCTTGGGGTTACTCTAACTAAGCATGTGAAGGACCTATATGTCAAGAACTTTAAGTTCCTGAAAAAAGAAATTGAAGAAGATGTCTGAAAATGGAAAGATTTCCAATGCTCATGGACAGGCAGGATTAACATAGTAAAAATGGCGATCTTACCAAAAGCAATCTACAGATTCAATGCAATTCCCATCAAATTACCAACACAATTCTTCACAGACCTGGAAAGAATAATACTCAACTTCATATGGAAAAAAAACCCATGATAGCCCAACGAATCCTGTAAAATAAAACAACCTCTGGAGGCATCACAATCCCCGACCTCAAGCTCTAATATAGACTACCATAATAAAAACAGCTTGGAACTGGCATAAAATCCAACATGTGGACCAATGGAATCGAACTGAGGACCCTGACATTAACACACACACCTATGAACATATAATTTTTGACAAAGAAGCCAAGAATATACAATGGAAAAAAGAAAGCATCTTCAACAAATGGTGCTGGCATAACTGGAAGTCAATGTGTAGAAGGCTGCAAATAGAGCCTTATCTGTCACCATGCACAAAACTTAAGTCCAAGTGGATCAAAGACCTCAACATAAAACCAGTTACACTCAACCTGATAGAAGAGAAAGTAGGAAGTACTCTTGAATGCATTGGCAATGGATATCACTTTCTAAATATAACACCAATAGCACAGACACTGAGAGAAACAATCAATCCTTGGGACCTGTACAAAGTGAGAAGCTTTTGTAGAGCAAAGGACATGGTCAACAAGACAAAGTGACAGCCTACAGAATGGGAAAAGGTCTTCACCAACCCCACATCTGACAGAGGGATGATATCCAGAATATATAAAGAACTCAAGAAATTAGACATCAAAATGCGCAACAGTCCAATTAAGAAATGGGCTATAGAACTAAACAGAGAATTTTTGGAAGAGGAAGTTGAAATGGATGTAAGACATTTAAAGAATTGCTCAACATCCCTAATTACCTGGGAAATGCAAATCAAAATGACACTGAGATACCACCTTACACCTGTCAGAGTGGCTAAGATCAAAAACACATAAGACAGCTTATGCTGGAGAGGATGTGGAGCAAGGGGAACTCTCCTCCACTGCATATGTGAATGCAAGCTTGTACAGCCACTTTGGAAATCAATATGGCGCTTCCTTGGAAAATTGGAAATCCATCTCCCCCAAGACCTAGCAGTAGCACTCTTGGGCATATACCCAAGGAATGCTCAATCATACCACAAGGGCATTTGCTCAGCTATGTTCAAATCAGCATTGATAGTAATTGCCAGAACCTACAAACAACCTAGGTGCCCTTCAACTGAAGAATGGATAAAGAAAATATGGTACATATACACAATGGACTACTACTCAGCAGAGAAAAACAATGACATCATGAGGTTTGCAGGTAAATGCATGGAGTTAGAAAAAATCATCCTGAGTGAGGTAACCCAGACTCAGAAGGACAAACATGGTATGTACTCACTCATAGTAGGATCCTAGATTTAAAACAAAGATGACTAGACTGCTACACAACTCTAGGGAGGCTACCTAGAAAATGGGACCCTAGGAAAGACCCAGGAATCACCCAATGACAGAGAAATGGATGAGATCTACATTAAGATCCTGGAAGACAGTGGGAGTAATGAAGTGCAAGATTTGAGGGAAAGAAAACTTAGGGGAGCAGGAGATCCAAGATGGATCAAGAACAGAAAGGGAGAACAAGGAATAACAGACCATGATAAATGAAGACCACATGAGAACAGGAATAGGCAGAGTGCTGGAGAGGTCCCCAGAAATCCACAATGATATATCCTCTGTAGTCTGCTGGCAATGGTCGAGAGAAAGCCTGATCTGATCTAGTCTGGTGATCAGAGGAGTAAACACCCTAATAGTCGTCTTGGAGCTCTCATCTAATAACTGATGGAAGTGGATTCAGAGATCCTCAGTCAGGCCACAGGTAGAGCTCCAGGTGTCCAGCTGTCAAGAAAGAATAGGGACTGTAAGAGCATGAATTGTTTAATCCAAGATTGCAAAAAGCTCAGGAACATTTCCTGTTGTTTGGAAACTATTCATGATCTTCACATCTACCAAAGGGTTCTTCTCACCCTTGATGTGCAAAGGTAAAAACTTAAAATGGACATTGAGATTTTCAAGTAGGTTCTTTCTGAAACACATACATCTATTCCATGGGATTCAGACATGGGCAGAACTATACCCAGTCAGTCTAACTCATTTGCCTTGCACAACATAATTCTCCACTCTGTTTCCATTTGTGCTTCAAAATTCACTGCTCCTGTTGTCAACAGCTTAGATCTGCCTTGGCAAGGAATAAGGGCATGGTATTACACAAGCCACTGTCAATTGAAAACCCATCTTGCAGGTGTAACTTCCCAAGTTGTACAGCAACTTCCTTCTTCTAATTAGGAAGCACATTCCACAGAGCCTGTGGAACACAGGCTAGCTGGTACAGATGCTTTCCTGGTAAGGAGATCCAGTTTGTAGGTCCCTCAAGCATTCTGCATGAGAAGTGGCAATGTCATTATCTACAGGTCTTAGCCATCTATCATTCTATTCAAAGACAAGGTGACATTCCTTAAGGTATGGTTTTTATAAGCATTAACACTGTCTTCAAAGAAGCGCTTTAAATAAGTTGGTGTATAGTAAATGTGGAGTCTCAATTGGTGCTGAAGAAGATAGGGATAAACACAATACAGACAAGATGCTTTATACATTTCAATTAAATGAAGAAATTTTTCTGAAAAGTACCTTTGGGTAAGTTTTGGGAAATGCTTAAAACATCTATGAATCTTCATGTTTTACAAATAGATTTTAGTTTTCTGGGAAAAAAGAAAGAATTCCAGTTTTCCAACATGGTATTTTTTCTTTATAATTTTTTTGAGGCAGGATTTCTCTGTTAAACAGTCCTGGCTATCCTTGCACTCACTCTGCAGACCAGGCTGGCATCGAACTCACTCACAGAGACATGCCTGCCTCAGCCTCTTGAGTGCTGGAATTAAAGGCATGCACCACAACCCCTAGCTCCCCACATGTTCTGCAATCATACATATACTAGCATACACATGAACACATACAGTGAAATATACATAATTTAAGTGTGAAATTTTGATATACTTGCATATACCATGTGAAACATTTGTCAATTTCCTTTGTTATTTTAGCAGACAGTATAAGTGCAGTGTTTGTAATATTCCAATGTCATATTTTAGATGTGAAATTTTTCTAAGCAATATCTCTGCTCATTACTAACATTTAAGTTATTTATCATTTTTTATGTATTGCAAACATAGTGGAAATAAGCATTACCTTACATGAAATATTGCAAATTCATTTTGACTTAATTTCAGGCCTGAAAGTTCTTAGTTAACAAATATGCACATTTCAGCATTTGACAGATACAGTGAAATTGCTAAGCAAAACTTCTTATAGAGGGAACTTCTGCTATATTTGTGAAATTTAGGGCATCTTACACTCTTACGTGTAGTATGATGAACCCTAATACATAGATAGACTGCTTAAATACAACTGTGAGTCAGCATAGACAAAATATGAGAATTTAGCACTCCATAAAGCATGTCTCATTTTGTTTCCTAACTTCCCTTGTATTCCCGGCTTGACTATATTCTTGTTCAATCTCATCTTCAGATTTTTCAGTGGAAAGGGGTGCATCTTTAAGTTGAGTGCCCTCCTTAGCAGCCTGTTTGCTTTTGTGTTTGAAACAGTCATTGCAAGCAGCCAATGCTGGCATGCTTGGAGATTTGACAACATTTTGCAACTTGTGTGCTTTGGACTTTGGGAGGCAACTGTTAGTCTAGAGTCCATGAGCTCCCAGTAGCTTGGTTCTACTATCTCTGTGGTTTTTTTCCATCATGATTCTGAACCCCCTCTTTCTTAATAATCCTTCTTCCCTCTCTTCAAATGAACTCCAGGGTCTTGGCCAAGTGCTTGGCTGTGGGCCTCTGCATATTCTTCTATTATTCACTAGTTGGCTGTGGGCCTCTGCATATTCTTCTATTATTCACTAAATGTAGGTTCTATGATGACAGTTAAGGTAGACACCAATCTGAGTGCAGGGGAAAACTAGCTGAAGAACCCTCTCCATCATTGCTATTAGTCTTAGCTGGGGACAATCTTGTGAGTTCCTGTCCTTATCCCGATCTGCAGATTTCTCCCCATCTCCTTAATGGTTCACTCTATCAAAATATCTCTTTCATTGCTCTCCCTCTCCATATTGCCCCCAACTCAGCCAACTTGAGCCTTGATGTTCCCATCTCCCCTCCCCTCCCCTCTACTCCCTCCCAGTTATCCACAAGACCTTAACCCTTTCCACTTCCTGGGGCAATCCATGTGTGTTCCTCTTATTGTCCTCCTCTTTACCTAGCTTCTCTAGGGTTGTTGATTGTAGCCTGGTTAACCTTTACTTTGCATTTAATATTCACTTATGAGTGAGTACATACCATGTTTGTCTTTCTGGGTCTGGGTTATCTACCTCAGGATGATATTTTCTAGTTACATCCATTTGCCTACAAATTTCATGATGACATTTTTTTTTACCACTGTGTGACACTCCATCATGTAAATGTACCACATTTTCTTTAAACATTCTTCCATTGAATGGCATCTAGGTTGTTTCTATGTTCTGGATATTATGAATAACGCTGCTATGAATATAGTTGAGAAAATGCCATTGTGGTGTGGTTGAGTATCTTTTGAGTATATGCACAGGTGTGGTATTGCTGGGCCTTGAGGCAGATAAATTTCCAATTTTCTGACATACTGTCATACAGAGTAGTTGTACAAGATTTCATTCCCACCAGAAGTGGATGAGTGTTCCCTTTTCTCCACATCTTCTCTAGCATAAGCTGTCATATGTGTTTTTGATCTTAGCCATTCTGACAGGAGTAAGATGGTATCTCAGAGTTGTTTTAATTTGCATTTCCCTGATGACTAAGGGTGTTGAACATTTTCTTAAATCTTTTTCAGCAATTTCAGATTCTTCTGCAGAGAATTTTCTATTGGTAGCCCCTTTTTTGTAATTCGATTATTTGATATTTTCCTTCCAGTTTCTTGAGTTCTTCATATATTTTGGAGATCAGCCCTCTATCAGATGTGGGGATGGTAAAGCTATTTTCCCATTCTGAAGGCTGCCTTTTTGTCTTATTGACTGTGTCCTTCACCTTACAGAATATTCTCAATTTTTAAAAAAATTTTTTTATTATGTGTTTTAATTTTATATACCAGTTCCCCTGTCCTCCCCCTCCGGCCCCCCCCAACCTTCCCCCCAGCCCCTCCCCTCCATTCCCATGTCCTCCAGGACCAAGACATCCCTGGGGATTCATTTTTGCCTGGTGGATTCAGTACAGGCAGGCCCAGTCCCCTCCTTCCAGGCTGAGCATGTGTCCCTGTGTAAGCCCAGGGTTCCAAACAGCCAGCTCATATACTAAGGACAGGTCCTGGTCCCACAGCCTGGGTGCCTCCCAAACAGATCAACCTATTCTATTGCTGGAGAGATGGCTCAGCTGTTAAAGGCTAGGATCACAACCAAAAAAATTCTCAATTTTTTGATGTGTTCTGGGACTCAGTTTGCTAGTATTTTATTGAGTATTTTTGCCTCATTGTTCATGAGAGAGACTGGTCGGTAATTCTCTTTCCTAGTTGTGTCTTTATGTGGCTTGAGTGTGAGGGTAAGTGTAGCCTTGTTAAAAGAGTTGGGCAATGTTCCTTCTGTTTCTGTTGTGTGGAACAATTTGCAGAGTATTGGTATTAGCTCTTCTTTGAAATTCTGGTAGAATTCTACATTGAAATCATTGGCCCTTTGCATTTTTTTTTTGATTTGGAGACTTTTGATGACTGCTTCTATTTATTTAGAAGTTATTGGTCTATTTAAGTTGTTTATCCGGTCTTGATTTAATTTAGGTACGTGGTACCTATCCAAAAATTGTCCATTTCTTTTACATTTTTCAATTTTGTGGAGTTCAGATTTTCAAAGTATGACCCAATTTCTCTCTGGATTTCCTCAGTGTCTGTTATTATGTCCCCCTTTTCATTTCTGATTTTGTTAATTTGGATATTCTCTCTTCTTTTTTGGTATTTTGCATAAGG